>NC_039498.1:4882149-4974482 GCF_003590095.1 Trichoplusia ni
CATTTTAATTAAGTACTAGATTTTTGCGTATCACACTTTTAGATCAAACCAATCAAGTTTTCTTTAGTGGTTAGCAAAACCAAGCTCTGCTTTTCAGTTGAGCTCAAATCTTCATAAAAAGTTGCAACTCTGAAAGAGGAACCTAGTTTTAAATTTTTGACTGGACTTAGGTTTGCTATTGTTTGCAATTAATGTCTTCGTATTTTTTAATTATAAAAAAATAAATGATATCACTAAGGGATATTTTTTTCTTTTATTTACTAATTTACGTAGGTCACACAAAATAGTAAAACACCACAACATTATAATTATGTTTTTAATGGTGTCTCTTGGATAGACAAGCAATAACTTCAATTATAAAATACTATTAGGCTCAACTGAATTTGCAACTAATAGAAACTGACCGGAACCAATGAATGAATGGAAAATAAAGTCGAAACCCTAAACAGGTATACGAAAATTTAATTAAAAAATCACTAGAGAATTTTACACACTGTGTGATAAATAATCAAGATTCGCTGAGTATTCGCCTCATAGTCCAATCAGTCATTATGCCCGATCACCCAAAGAAACGGGCCGAATGCGATCGATGACCCCGACCGGTCTACACAAGTTTTAAAAAGTATTTACTACAAGACCGTTACATTCTCATAATATTCTATTGATGGATAAAAGCTGGTTTATAATTCAAATATTCTTAAGTACCAAAATAAAATGGCGGATTTTCTAGTTATGGTAATTAACTTTTAACTCCACAGATTATATCGAAATATTTGAATTTGTAGATTGACAGTGGAGTTGTAAAACTAAGCATTTTTACTTTAATATTATTATTACATAAATCTTATAATAATGACCTTGCTTAAAAATAATATGTAACTTAAAAATTCCGTGGCCAAAAAAAAAAGTACCGTTCATAATTACGTACACAAAAATGGCGACCCATATTCCAAGGAATCCATATTTAAAATTCGCGCCACGACTCCGTACGTGTCAAATAAATTCGTGAGTCGAAAGTTGCGCAACGAATGCTTGGGCACTTACCTGTATAAAGTACACGCTGGGCTTATGAACGTCAGCAAGTTTTGGAATTTAAAATCATGAAATTTACACTGTTAGAAGTAGAAAGCTGTAGAAAATGTCCTTGGTAATAAGTTATGAAAGTGAATGACGTCTATAAGCAATCAAAAACACTGAAAACTCATTCAAATGCTCACAAACGCTAGTTGTGACTTCGTACAAAATATGCAGTCTTGCGTAGTCTAATAAAGGCCAATGTTGTGGGTTCAACGCTCGAGTTCGGCTATTTCCCGTTAGGTAGCGTACGTGAACGAACTCGGTTTACTTTTAAATTTGCGATTTAGTACCGCTACTGGGCAACAGATGGGGCTAAAGCGATTTACAGTTCTGGGAACGTCTTTTTTATCTACGATCGTAAGAAGAGTTCATTATTTTGTTTATTGTCTAAATTTGTGGTAATAATGTTTTATGGAAGTAACGGAAGTCTTAAATGAGTGTTTTGTAAAAGTTGGGGCTATTTTATTCAGTAGATGGTGTGAAATGATAAAAATAAGTATTTTAGAGTAACTGTGTTTAATCAACTCTTTGAATATGATAGCCAGTACGGTAATATACTTAATTCTATTTCTTCTGCCATTGCCCAAGCTGTCTCATGTACTCAGCTTAATTTAGAAAATCTGTTAATTAATCTTATTTATAGTATCTAGATAAATACACAAATATTTAAGACAAAAAAATTGTCTCCTTTAACCACGACCACTATTTCAATTTACAAACGCAAAACTACAAATAACCCAAAATTTTCCTGATTCAAAACCCATATACAATTAAACTTATCTCATATCTAAGGATTTAAATCAAAGATAATGAACACACGCGATCGACCCCCATCTACCTGATAAACACTGCTTACCATGGGAAGCCACCCTACTATTTGTGAGAATCGTATGATACTGACAAGAGGGTAGGTTAACACGAACATACATTAAATATGGAATTTACAGGGTTTTTGAATACAGAGAGTGAATTGGAAAGATAGTGGAATAGGAAGATAGATAAATAGATAATTGTTATTTTTATCTATAGTCTAGATAAAAATAACAATTATCTATTTATCTATCTTCATTTTCTTTGTTGTATATATAAAAATGAATTGCTGTTCGTTAGTCTCGCTAAAACTCGAGAACGGCTGAACCGATTTGGCTTATTTTAGCCTTAAAATATTTTCTATTAATTGAATTAGATTCTACCCACAGAGAAGCGATATCTAACAATAATCAAAAACAAAAACAATTTCAAAATCGTATAAAAATAAGTTAGTAAAAGTTGCAATTCAATGTAAAAATTCAAACCTCAGACGGGACTTGAACCCATGACTCCTGGATTCATAATAAACCCTTTCACTTCATAATAATTTATAACTTGTTAAGTGTTAAATAGATTTATAGAATGGTAAAGATATAGACATGTCGTGTTGGACCACGCGCGCATAGTAACGTGCGCGCGCATGCTGAGCTGACGGTAAAATTATAGGGTGGTTACACACATGACTACAAAAAGATGAACACAATTGTTTACTATAGTGATTTGAATGCACGGATAGCCGGTTGAGGTCACCAAACCCCCTGAGCGCGACGTGTCGCGGGTTCGATCCCCGCGTAAGACAAGCGTTTATGTGATTCACGAATGCTTATCCTGGTAATTATGACACATAATAATGTAAAAGCCATGAAGTCTCAAACTAAGGAAATCTTGTATTAAGACTACTAGACAACCGATAAACATACTGATATATATCTAAATACAAAAATAAATTACACCCGGACACAGAACAAATGATCGTGCTCATCACACAAATATTTGTCCTGTGCCCCGATTCTACTATTTACGATAGCCGATGAATGAATGGCAATTGGATTAAATTTGAAATTATTCCTATTTTTATAAGAATTTTACCCACACAATAATTGGAAACTCATTGCATTGACCTTGAGCGTACCATCTTGTTCTGAATCTATACTTCTATATCTATACTAATATATAAAACTGAAGTGTTTGTTTGTTTGAACGCGCTAATCTCAGGAACTACTGGTTCAAATCGAAAATTCTTTTTGTGTTCAATAGATCATTCATCGAGGAAGGTTTTAGGCTATAAACCATCACGCTGCGACTAATTTGAGCGAAGATACAAAGGAAAATGTGGAAAAAACAGGGTAGATATAAATCATAACTTATATCTTCTAACCACGGGGACGAAGTCGCGGGCAACAGCTAGTTTCCTATAATTGTTTAGGAAAAATGGATACGAGAATACGAAAAAAGTAATTTTGAGCCAATTTTCATTAATTCATTGGCCATTGTAAATAGAAGAGTTGGGGACCTGGATGGGGATCGAACCCACGACCTCCTGTATAACAGTCATGGCCACTAACCACTAGACCGATAGGTTGTAGCCCGCCTAACAGACAGCGCTCCACAGCTCACGTGCGCAGCTCGGCGTGGACATGCGCGTGCGCACGTCTTAAACTTAACTGTTTATGCTGTTGTTGAATCATATTGTATTTGCATCACAGATTATTTTTTATTTCTGTGAGTTATTTTTGATTGTGAATAGGTTTTTTAGTATATTTGATTTATTGTTTTATCTAAACATTAGTTTTTAATACTTATTGAGGCGGTCTTCCATCTTTTGAAGTAATTAAAAGTGTGGAAGAGAGATACCGCTATTGTGTCATGCGCTGTCTCTTTCTATCAACATAATCTTACTTTGAGAAGTGCTTGTAGGCCCTCTGTCTATTTGATTCAGCATAGCTTTTGAATGATGATGAGATGACTACATTGCTAATCTAAAATATTACTATTGGGTAAGAATTACGAATATAGTTAACTGGTGTCAGGCACTTTCATACCACAATTTGATCGAAATCTGTGTAGCCGTTTAGGTGTAAAGACGTCACAAAGATACAAATACATTCATTCAAATAGTTTCGTAATTATAATATTTAATTATTATATCGCATGGAAACTGAAAGGCCGTTAGTAAACTGCAGCGTTTAAATTGATGACATATAACAATCGTTAAGTTATTCTGTCCGTCTACACACATGATACTACTAAATACAGCTAGCTACCTTTAATAAACAAATCCCTTGTTTAACGTAGTTTTGAAACAGGACATTGCGGTACGATCATAATCACTTGTCCATTTCCGCTATCATAAAACTATTTATATCTTCACGCAAATTATGAAAGCTTTGCCTAAACATAAATCCTCTTTTTACATTTTTTATAAAAAAAAGCCTTAATTTCACACACAAAGACTGCCTCAACCATCCTGTATTCTACTAAAAAACAACTAAAAAACAACTGAAAATTAACTTGCACATCCATTGCGTAGTCACAACTGTATCTTTGGAATCCGTTCGATCAAAATACGCAATGTATATTGTAATTCGTGAAAATTTACTAGTACCGATTTTCCGCAGTAGATACAACGCGACGGCCTTGAAAGACCCGCATAGCGTCTCGCACACATACGTGTTGTGTACGTGTGTACGCACACTAGGTCGTGCTTAGCGTACCTAGGTCATAGCCGGGACCTAAATAGGCGTTCCACGAAAAGAGTTCGCTTTAAATAGTAATGCAACCTTTTTGGACTTAACTTTGCCTGAAAATATTTTTTTTGGGTTGGGTGGGTTTTTTAATGCTTCTTAATAGAAGTTGTATTTGTTTGACTATAAATAAATGTTAACTTAATTTTTGATAATTCTACAAGGATAATAATGCAATTTTTTAATTCATTTCATTAAATTCATTTTTATTGTGTTAAACAATAATCTTTAACAAATAAATAAGTGAAAGATTGACTCATTCCGTAATTATTAATAACAAATCTCTATTTACATTATAACCAAAATATATACCAACCAACACAAAAAAATAACATAACCTTATCAACACCAAGAAGGTATCTTTCAAAAAAGGTACAATTACAAAAAAAAATCACAATGAAATTACTTTTTTTAATAGCCACGGACAGATTATAAACCTGTCGATATAATATTTCGTTGTCCAGGCTACCGGCCCTGAAATATCTTTACCATGAGGGCGGGAAAATCAATAATATTCCTTCTCTTATTACAGCAGTACTGATTAAACATTCAATGTATCTTAGAAAATTACAAAGAGATTATAATGTGTGAATATTTTGCATCAAAAACTAATGTTCTGATTTTGGAAAAATATTGTATTCGGATAGTTTTATATTGAGAATGGTTAACGCAAGGATTTTGTGGTGCTAAGGTGATATGATAACAAAAAAAATTGGCGTTAAAATGTATCAAGCAAGAAAAGAAATCAACTGTTTTAATTATCTCTCAAAGCGTATTCCATTTACAAAATTCTAATTCGAAATTTAAAAGGACGTCTAAAGACAATGACGTTCTTCTTCGATATTCGAATGGATTTGAATTTAGATAGAACCGGCCAGTATTGATGCGGTTAACGGTTGTTTATGACGTCATTTACTACGTATTTTAAAAATAGAGTAGAAATGAGTTCCCTTGCGTATGTTTACTTGGAGTTTCCTTGTTTTGGCTGTCATCAGGTTGCGTTATGTAATGAGGCTTGGGTAGCGACAGCAGAAAAGGTTAGGATAGAGAAAAATATTAGACTTTAATTATCCCACAGCTGGGCATTCTTATTTCCATTGTAAAATGCTAAATGCGCAAGCTTTGATCACAAAACTTGTTCAGTGGGAGTTTCGGTTTGTGATAAGTAAGAAAAATTAGTTGTATAAGTCAAGTTTCAAATTGAGAGATCTGAGAAACGCGTGAAAAAAGTATTTTTTGTAAGTAAATTATATTTGGTTTAATTTCTGAAAAATAACGTCAACAAAACGCGTGGGTATCAACCCACGATCAGTCGGAGAAAATGCCTCGAAGCTGTTAAACATAGACATAACAAAGTTTTTTTATTAATTACACTCTGAAAACAAAATTCTGATTAGTAGAAATAAACTAAGAAATTAATGAAATCAAAATGAAGAGAATAAAATAATTTAGAAGAAATATCTACTTTTCTATACTTAACAAAATTTGGCTTTTCATTGTATATTTGATAAAAAATAATATTATGACCATCTCGTATACCAATGCTAGGCAAAGGGCTTTTCCAATAGAGAAGGGACGATCATTACGCATCACACTTAATTAATATTGGACCTATGATAATAGATTCCAATATCACGAATACTAGCGTACATAAAATAAATAATTGCACAAAAAACAAAGTCTGGTTACTAAACGAGTGTAAATTTCAAGGCCGCTTGACAGAAAATATCCTATTTTCTTTGCTATCCTTACTAAACCCAACATAAATTTGATTATATGCTTTTTCGCCATTCTGAAACGATCGAAGCGTGTGCGAGAGGGACACATGTATGTGGGGAGAGGGAGACGAGAGATGTGGGTGTACGACGCATGCGCGGCACGTGCTGCCGCTAGCGATCGGTTCACACGGGGTTGTAATGTTGAGATGTATCTGAAGATATCTTGTTAGTGACTTTCCTTTTCCGTATTGAGCTGTTGAAATTTTGGGTGAATCGATATTTTTTGGTAGTTGCTGTATTGTTGATTATTTGATTAAAGATTTTATATTGGTTTGTGTATTTAGACATAGTTTTAGTTTAGGCTTTTAGAGTTTGTTGTAAATGTAAACGTTATTGTTATAAAACATTAAGGTTAATTATTCCATCCATATCGAATTTAATAATAGTAAAAATCGAAACGTAAGATTTTTGATTAAATAAAATATTTTTTTAGCAATTTAGTAATTTTGAACATGGAATTGTAAAGAAAGCAAAATAAAGATATCCCATTATAATTTCCGTGATTTCAAGTGTATTTTGAACTTGAAAGTAATTTAAACTTATACACCAAAAATCGTATATTTTTATGTACAAACTTTATTAAAATTTTTCTTTAATAAATGTTTAATACAAGAGTCAGTATAGTGTCCCCAAACATCACTCGTTACTATCAAGAAGTATCTATAAACAAAAATAAAATCAATGACGAGACACAAAAAATCTCAAGATACATCCCCAGACGAATACGCGGAAGTGTGTTGTGTAGCGGGCCTACGCGGCGTCGGCGTAGCGCTACGCTTTCGTAGGCCTCGCAGTGGCTACGGGGGCCAACGCGCGTCTACGTCGCTCGCGGAATTAGGACAATGTGTCAGTGTGTCTAGCACAACAAACAAACAAATATGTGAGCATCACTCTGTGCCTGTAACCAACCACTGCCATTTACTGACTTATATCTAACGCACAACTAAAATACGGTTAACAAAATCCATTTTTCGGTAGGACGTTCACCCCTGACCCAGTTTCGATGCATCTGCGCGGTGCAGTACCGCAGTAAGCCTAAACAAACCAGTCCGGCATCGGCGTGTTCAAGGACGATCCTCAGTGATACCAGTGTTCATTAGTTAGTAATCCTTCACTAGTTAAGCGTCTCGTGCAATAATTTTACATTTCTCTCGACTGACTCTGATAAGTCTGAACTTTCTTCAAAATTTCCGGGTAGTGTTGTGTGTATATCGATGTGCGGCGGTATCGAGAGTTAAGGCTGTTTTTTGGGTAAGGGAAAATGGCGGGACGGGAGGAGTCTTTGGAGGGTCAGCTGACCCACGTGATCCAGCACCACATATCGCAGCCGGGGACGGAGGCGCAGGTGAGCGTGCACCAGCTGCAGAGCCCATCGGGGAGCGGCACCAAGCGCCACCAGATCATCATTGACATCAAGCAGGACATCGACATCGATGAGTTGTCGACGAGGTCTCTAGCCGAGAGCGTCATGGAGACGCTGGGAGCGCGCTCAGCAGCTGTGTACATCGACAACTCGCACGTCCAAGGAGAAAACTCTGGGGATCTCGAATCTCTGACAACTGTAAACGTGATAGTAGCGAACGATTTAAGTCAGGCGGCCCCCAGCCCGCAGGTCGTCGAGGAAACGGATCCGGTTGTCCAGGAACCGGCTGAGAGCTCCGGGATCCTCCCGGGGAACCGGATAGCCGTCGATCGGATCGTGGAGATGACGAATGCCAGTACTTCAGGTGATTCAACATCCACCACCAACACGACGGCTACAACCACTGCGTCAGGTAAATGCGCCATTTTTGTACGCATACGTATTCATTAATTGTCTGACTTCCTAGTACAATATAAAATTAGCCTAGGTATTTAACTAAATCTAATGATATGAATCTGTTCAGTCCGTCAGACAGATTTCACAGAAGCATTTTGAATTATATCTCATCATTAAATAGGAAGGAAGATTAAAACCACATAAGACTATGAAATGTATAGTAATGGAAGCTAGTAACATCACTTGCTAGTAAAAAGCGTACTGGTAAGTGACGTCACACGAGATTTTAAATCACTATATCTGCTTGATTTTCAGTTTACGAGATAAAAAAAAATACGTATCCAATATTTTTTGGAAATCTATCTAACTGACATTAACTACAGTATTTTTTGTCAAAATCCCTATTTAATCATTAAATCTCATCTTAAGCTCTATGATTAGTCTTAAGTCTTATTATGATAGTATTTGATAACATAAATAAAAAACAGTTTTTCAAAAGCCAGCGATTACTGAGGCCATTCAGGTATATTACAAAGACTTTTATCCAATTATAATTAATTATAAATAGATTATTGGCGACGATTCGGTTGATTGGAAACTTTATCTATTTTTTTGGCTGTTGGTGATATTAAATTTTAAACTAAACCTTTGTCTGATTTAGATACAGAAATAGGCAATTATCCTTTCAGTAGTAAGGACAATGTTATCTGTCATAATGAAGACAATAAAATAGGCTTTAAAATAACAATTTTGAAAGTGTATTAGGTTATATTAAGATATTGGCTACAGTTTCTAAAATCGAGTGATGTCAGGGTTTTATTAAAATAGAAGAACATCCTCTATTCTAAATTACGATATAGGATTAATAAAAATATACAGTGCTTCGAAATTAATTAGATTATTTAGTATTTGCTTTGGAATTAATTAGATAATTGACACAAAAAAAGGCTGTAATCTGTTCTCTAAATTGGGATTTACGAAATACGATTCTATTGTTTCATATAACTTAGATATTAAAATAAAGCAACACTCCATACTTTAAAACACAACTGATATTAAAATCAAATACAACAACGATAACTTGTGTCATTACTGTTTTATAAAATGCCGGTTTTTTTTCTTTATTCTTACCAGAATTTAAGAATGTGTCTATTACATAATTAGAATGCATGATGCATTGAATACTAAATACTCTACATAGTATTATCGTCTTAATGCAAATATTAAGTACTGATTCAATGTGTAACGCATAATCCCGTCACAATCTTCTAGATATCCCAAAAAAGGACAACAACTTTTGAAGAAAAGAATCACCTGTAATTAAAATAGCTTTAAGGTATACATTAGTACCTATCAAAATACTCTTACACAGGAAAATGAACTTTAAAGTTCTTTAACGCATATATGATTTTCGACCTTACTACTTTGATGGACAACATTTTTGCCCACGCTAGATACCTGTAGGTTACCTGTAGGTTGTCCTCAAAGGCTTAGATGAAAACAGGTCTATCAAAGAAGCTGAGGCGGTTATTAATAGGTCTCTCTGTAATCCACTTTGAGGACTAAGTACAAGAGATTTAGATGGGGTAGGCAGAAATGTTAAGAGGGATCTGTCAAAAATGACACTCCATATTGTTGTGTCAAATAATTGATTTGTCAAATAATTGATGTGTGATTTTAATCAAGCAAGCTGCAATATATTTATGTGACTAGCTGTTACCAGAAAATGATTCCAAGGGAACATAAAATTGATATAAAAACTGTCCTATATGTTAATCCTGGTTATTTATCTGCGTACCAAGTTTCGTCTAAATCCGTTCAGTGGTTTTTGTGTGAAAGAGGAACAAACATTCGTACATCGTTCAATTATCTTTACCTTATATTAGTAAGGTGTAGTACTAATATGTTTACAAAAGTATACGAAACAATTATAAACATCCAAAAATTTTCATGCAAAACAGATTTAAAAATCGCGAAAAAGTAAAAAAAATACCGGATATATCTCAATTATATAAATACACCTCTTTTTAGGCAGAATACCCATATGAGTGTAAGTCTAGGTTTAAACCTTATAGCACATCTATAAATAGGCGTTGCCATGGTAACATGGAAACAGCAGTTGTTTAAGAATCTGTAACTGTTGCTATGTGATAATATTATCCAAAGGCTGGAAGAAAATTAAATTTTACAATGGTTTACTCACACGTATTTATCAGGATCATTTGACTAGTTTCGGACCCAACCGGAGTCCTTAATCATGAGCCAAACTATTAGTCAAGAAATGTCACTTGGTGGAAGATATAGATAAGCAGTTGATCTGTAAAATACCCTGTTCAGGTGAATCTGGTGAGACTGGAAGCTGTCGCCAACCTGTTGGTCTAGTGGTCAGTGGCCCTGACTGCTATACCGGAGGTTATGAGTTCGACTCCCACCTGGGACAAAAGTTTGTGACGAGCACGATCATTTGTTCTATCTGGGTGTAATTTATCTACAATAATATGTAATTTAGAAATATATTAGTATGTTTATCCGTCGTCTAGTACTCATAATACAAGCTTGCTTAGTTTGACACTAGATGGCGTTGTATGAAATTTGTGGATTATTATATTTGTGTCACCAACAAAGCTTGGCTATGTTGGGGTCGGCTTCCAGTCCAACCTCGTTCAGCTAAGTACCAGTGTTATACAAGGAGCGACTGCCTATCTGACCTCCTCATTACCTGGGCAACACGATACCCCTTGGTAAGACTGGCTGTCAGACTTTTCAAGCTTCTGACTACCTGTAACGACTTTCAAAGATGTAGGAATGACGGCCGGGACCCACAATTTAACGTGCCTTCCGAAACACGGAGGAACTCGCTATGACAAAGATAGTCACCCATCTAAGGACCAACCGCGTCAAGTATAGCTTAACCTGTGATCGAATCACTTATGCGGTTATAACACAGCTACGAGCTCTTCTTTATGTGACCAACATAGCTTGGCAAAAAGGTCTACCTGAAATAATTGATCGATGCTGCTTCACATCCTTTATTATTACGTCAGGTGATATTTTGTCGGCTTCCTTTGATGTAAATTACCCTTCGTACTGCTTGAACATGCTTCGTTTAATTAGGTCAGGTTTTCCTGTAGGATAACTTTATTAGCATTCAAAATGAATTTCAAAGTTTTATCTGAAACAATCTTTTAAAAACACCATAGTTTGTTTGGCTGGTTAATTGATAATTGATAACCTACTAAAAAAACTACTTGAGATAGATAGAAAGGTTTGGAAGACAAAGGGGGAGGCCTTTGCCCAACAGTGGGATTTAAAACAGGAAAAACTACGAAATAAAAGATTATTGTTAATTCAAGCAAAGAACCATTGAAACTGTTTCAAAGTTATATGTACATTCTTAAAACTAAGACACCAGTGATAAACGGTGAAAGCAAACCTCCCGAAGAAGATTGTATACCAAACATTGGAATCTGAAATCACCAACCCGCAGTGAGCTAGCGTGGTGATCAATGCTCAAATCTTCCCTATATAGGAAGAGGTCTGTGCCTAGCAATGAGAAATTTAAAGACTGGTATTATTAAATGATGTAACGGTTTACTCACGCGTATTTACACGCGTTCGACTCGCGATCAAGCCGCGTCTGCTCATGATTAAGGACTCCGGTTGGGTCCGAAACTAGTCGGGCTACCCCGATAAATACGCGTAGGTAAACCGTTACATCATTTAATAATGAATCAGTCTCACGATAGTAGTTATTATAAAAAAAAAGACTGGTAAAATCCAAATGTCTTTCTCGAGACATTTTTTATTGAAACCGTTCACGATTTTCCCAATCATTTCAATTCAATTCAATACAGTTTCAAATTCGAAAAGTCCCTTTCATTTAACATCAAAGGTAAAGTTTTCCCTATTATTATATCCCGGATTAAAGTGTGCCCGACTACCCTGGCCCACATCCCTTACTTATTTATAAGTAAGAGTTATTTATAGCCAATATACTGTGTAGCTGTACTAGATCTTGCCTGCGGTTTTGCCTAGATGTTGGTTATAGGTGCAAGAACATTACAATAGGGTATTCTACTTAAACATTCTAGGCAGTCCGCCAGAATTTCACAAAAATATTGAATACATGCAAACACATGTTTTATTAAAAAGTTATTAAGATAAAAAGCATTTAAGATCATGTAATGTATGGTAGTCGGGGCTATTAACATCACTTGCTAGTAAAAGCGTACTGGTAAGTGACGTCACAAGAGATTTAATTTCACTGTATCCGCTTACTATTTGACCACGAGATAAAAGTCTCCAATATTTTTTTGGAAATCCATCTGGCGTACTAAACAGATTTGTGAAATCGGACAGCCTATGTGGTTATCCTAGGTGTCAGCTACGAAATGAGAGAAATCATCTGTTAAAAACACGTCAGAATTTTGAATAGTAAATTAAGCTTGAGTGACAACCTATTGGCAGCCGTACCGTAATTTTTTTATCCTTGTGTCACGGGATTTTTCACAAACATTCAAGTCACATGCACAAAGACACCCAAACTTAGAACAAGCATTCGTGGATCACACAAACTCTCTCAACGGGAGGTTCAAAACCTCGACACGTCTTAAACACTATCAAAATGCTTAGAAGAATACCAATAGTGTAAAATTCCCGAACAATTTACAACTGTTATCATCGCAGTTATTGATAATACCGTAATGGCGGAACTAGGTCCCAGGTACCCTATAAATACAGTACTCTATTTATTGACCGCTGACATATTTCCTGAATCAGGTCAAGGCCTCAACTTTCACTTGTTTATTTAATCGAAAATAATACTAGGAAAAGGATTACTGATATAGTTTGTGACGTAAATTCATCGGCAGTTTTCGAATGCATTCGGATCCCTTCGTATGTATTCGGATACGTTCGGATGCGATCGGCTGTCCTTTTAGACACGAAGTCGCACGATGATACACGATTCGTATATGAATGTAATTTTATTCTGTTATTTGTTGAAGATTTATTTTTTGTTGGATTTTTTCCTAGTAATTTGTAGCCGTTCGTTGATATGAACTTGAATTTACCAATGGACTTTATTGAATATTGCAACGGTTTACTCTCGCGTATTTATCGGGATTGTCTGACTATTGACTACTGACCTACTATAAGTTTCTATAAGAATTTAACAATAGTATTTTTTTACGTAAATGTTACTTACGTAATGAGATTTTGAGATAAATTAACAAATTACAGGACTTAATTTTGCTTGTTTCTTAGACTTTCAATCACAAGTTTCGAACACTACGTATTATTGTAAACGCGAAAGTTTGACGACCTGTGGTCGAGTGGCGTACGCACCGGTTTCAAGGTGTCGCTAACTCTGAGGTCCCGGGTTCGATCCCCGGTCGGGTCAATGTAAAAAAAAAAAACACATTTCTACATTGTATCTGGTCTGGGTGTTTGTGGAACTTCGTTGTATCTGAATTCCATAACACAAGTGCTTTGGCAACTTACTTTGGGTTCAGAACAATGTATGTGATGTTGTCCGCATTTATTTATTATTTATGTATGGATGCATGATTGTATTTCAATATGTATTTTGACTTGAGCTAGTGAATAATATTGAAATGATTTATTTGTAGAAAACAATTTTAAATGACGATGATCAAAAGGCCTGCTAAAAATAAGTAAAACTAATACTAAAAAAGACGAACGTTTTAAATTTTCAAACAAACTACATAACATACTTGTATGTTATTCATGTACATAGGTATTTAAATTAATCTCGAAAACTATCGTCCTGCCTCAACAGGAGTAAGTTCTCTTTCAGTTTAACAAAACATCGATAACATCCCCCCATCCCTAAACCAAGCATAGTAAACAAGTTTACCGTTTGATTCGATACAATATGGCTTCCACTCAATGTTTCATAACCTCCAAGCAATCCGTTGAGTTTTCGCTACACTGTAAGTACTAGATAATATTTATTTATAGTGTTATAGTATAGATAGAGAGATAAGAAAAATATCTCCCATGATAGGACTTTTAATAATTATTATATCCTGAAAGATTTTCGGTCACAGCAGAAGATGCCAACCAGCTACGCGGAAAATATTAAAGTTATTAGCCTGTAAGCCACATAAATTATAATAATTAACTCCATAAAAAAGCACATACCTATATCCAAATTGATTTAGCAGTGAGCATACAGAGGAGCTTATGGCTAAGCTGTAACTGCACAAGTTGATATATCATAGGTTAAGCTACACTTTGTGCGGTCGGTCCGTGGATGGATGACTATCTAGGTCTTAACGAGTTCCTCCGTGTTTCTTAAGGCATATTAAATTGTGGGTCCCGGCTGTCATTTACACATCTTTGACAGTCGTAACAGGTAGTCAGAAGCTAGAAAGTCTGACAACCAGTCTAACCAAGGGGTATCGTGTTGCCCAGGTAACTGGGTTGAGGAGGTCAGATAGGCAGTCACTCCTTGTAAAACACTGGTACTTAACAACATATCAGGTTAAGATGATGATGGGTGATCGTGATCGTTACAACTCTCATGTCTTCTAATATTACTGTGGTATCGCAAACTTTTTGCTACTTTATTGTCTTTTCAAGTTACGTAATAGCACTGCAGGAGTTCATTTGACAACAACCCCTGCCTTGCCACCATATTAAATATACTTGGAACGATTTCCGAGTACTGTATTGATCGAAGCATTTAATTTTATTAGGTTAGTAGCACAGATTTATTAATAGCTACCGTAGTTTTATTATAGTAGGAAATGGTAGTTTAGGGTAGTTAAATGTAAATAGTATTTGAAGAAAAAGGGGAGCGTTTTCAACCAAATTTGAAAAGGGGGAGGTTCTAAATTAATTTACATTTTTTTTTTTTAACTCATAACTTCGGACTGGATAAACTGATTTTGTCGATTCTTTTCCATTTAACTTGTAATATGTCATTTGGTTCTATAAAATATTCATCAAGTTTTGACCAGTAGTTTTGTAAGGAAAAAGAATGAACAAAATGCTTTCATCTAGTCCGAAGTTCTGAGGTAGACATAAAATAACCGTAAAATACAGACGAATTGCGAACCTCATGTTTTTTTCAAAGTCGATAGAAAAAACGCCTCTTATAGAGTACACAGAGCACTTGAATTTGTAGTCGACATTCGCTATTTTTATAAATACTAAGTCAGTTTTAAGTATTATGTTAATTTTTTAACGTTTCTTCTGCAATAGAAATTCCCTAGTAATAATTTATACGGCAAAACAACGCTGGTCAGGCCAGTTATATTATAGGTATGTCTATTTAACCAAATGTATTTATTCCCTTGTGGACATAGTTTTTGATACAATTTATGAGCTTATTAAGTAAGTAAAATTATCCAAACGTGGTTTTAATAGCTAATTAATAGACAGTTCTTAAAATTTTGACGACTGCAGTAATGTAAATAACAGTTTATAGTTGTATCGTAAAAGTTTATGATAAACTTTAACGCGCGCCATCTATTGATCAAATCACGTACTAGTTTGACATAAATAAGAACCCGCTACAACGGTATTTAGATATAAACCCTTTCTGAGGCAATAATCTTCCCTAGCAGTAACAGGACACCCGTAGTTGCTTAATTATTTCAATTAAACTCATTCATTTGATAATTGAGCTTCGACTGGTAGGTCGTTGACGCTTAACGACATCTAGCGGTAAAGGTGGGTAACTGTACACTTTTTATTCTTGTTTAAATAGGTAAGTATCTATTTCTTAATCACGAAATGTTGTGACGAACGTAAATCACAGACTCGCAGCAAATTACGTTTATATAGAAGTGTTTTTATCAGTATGACCTAAATATCAATGTGAGTAATCGAAAGCACTAGAGCGCACACAAACCCACATCCGAACGATTAAATGCAACATTACTTGAACATCAATTCCATATTTACGAAAAAAACAGAATACGACGAAATTACGGTAACAGCGCCATCTGTTGTCGAGTAGCGAGACAACTTTTTTGCCGAGTACCGTTCAACGGGACCGCTAGCTACTGACACAGTTTTGACTCAGCTGATGTCGCGGTAGTGTGGGTGTGTCGTACGTGACGTGGGATCATTGAGAGTGTGTGCGTAGAATCCGGGATGCACCGATCCGTTAGCATCGGGTTCTTTTAAAACCAGTTGTCGTAACAACCAGTTGTTTTGTCGTACAACACTATTTTCGTTTTAGGTTGACAACAGCTAATCGTTTTTTGAAAACGGAACTTCAGTATTCAAAACTCGAATTCGACATTTAGAACTTGAGTTGTTCGAATTTTCGAAATTTAAATTTGACATTTCGCTGTACTGGCCTTTCATGTCATATGATCCGTTGTTTATAAGTTATTGATGACTCATGACGGTCGAAAAGAAATTTATGCGCACTTTCTTTTTATTGATTACGTCATCTTTTAACATACCTATTATGTTGCTAAAGTAACGATAAATAACATAATAATATAGCTAACACACTAAATAAATCTAACCACACATGTATTTTAAAGAGATCTTTGAAATAAAACATTTTCG
Source organism: Trichoplusia ni (assembly GCF_003590095.1). Lineage (NCBI taxonomy): Eukaryota > Metazoa > Arthropoda > Insecta > Lepidoptera > Noctuidae > Trichoplusia > Trichoplusia ni. The sequence continues at coordinate 4,898,871 of NC_039498.1, forward strand.
CTTCTTACAATCCTGTTTTTAGTTTTTCTCCGTGGAAATCCTCATTGCCTTCCTTTATCCAGCGGAAGTTGGAGGAGTTAGGCTTATTTCTACCGGATAGGGGTCCTACGAACTACTGGGAATTAGACAGGATTTCATTCAAAATACCTTCATTCAATCTCTATTTAGCGAATTTAGTGTATTAAGGTTTTTCAAAATTCCCAACTGCACAAATTCTGCCATTAATTCTGAATATAGGATTTTCAAGGATTCGGAAACTTCAAACAAATATACGAATATTTTACTCGGACTATTGATTACTTCTGTTTTTTTCTTTTCAAATCGGGGCCAGTAGTTCCTGAGATAAGCTCTCTATTATATTCAGGGACTGCTAAAGTCTTATCATTATCATGCACTCAAAATAATTTAGGCAGGCAATTTATTTTTTTTGTATTCATTTTATAATCAATCCTTTAGTTTTTACATACATCGTTTTACTCACTAACGCATTAGGATATCAGCCTGTAATGTTAGTGATAAGGTGGAAATAAATAAATAAATACTTAGACAACCTTCTTTTAGAATCATATACCTTTCTTCAAACAAACAAAACATTACACAGCTTTCTCTGAATATCAGTCATCGTTCCTATTATTCACTTGAACCGTATCAAAAATTGCTTATCATATGAAATTGGGGCATTCCGAAGGAGACACAAAGTTCAATGCCCGCTTATCATAATCACATTGATAACGACATTTTGGCAGTATCGTGAATACGGTTTTTCGTTTCTGTCTTTTTAACTTTTAAAACTAAGATGTTAGAAAGAGATGGCACTCTACGCCGTGTGTATCTCTGTCCTGCATTAATAATTTCTATAGTATTAGAAACCTTCTCGGGTCTAATGAAAAAACATTTTGAACAATGACAAACAGTTTTCCTGACATACAAAGTTTTCAAATAACGTTATTTAGATCAATAAATTCAGAATAATAGTCGACTAAAACATACCTTGGACAAGTGTATACAGTTAGTTAATAAGTATAGACTTGCGAAACTGTGGGTTCTGTACAATTACGATAGAGAAAACAATTTTATTACCCTAAGAACCCTTCAATGTTTATTTTAGTTGACTTATATTAGCGACAGCATCATCAGCTTATAATGCGTCATCATCGGTGAAAATTTCAACTAATTAGCTATCAGGGTTCATGAGACACAGGCACACAGCCTGGTGACAGACGGACGGACAGCGGAGTCTTAGTAAAAGGGTTCCTTATTAACTTTTTGAGTAAGGATATCTTATAACGATAACTAATCACAGGGTTTATAAGATTTGGAGATGATTAAGTCACTTTTATATTCGTCAAGATGAAATTGCATATTTGTCACTTTGAAACAGTTTATCAATTTTGACGTAGGTGTTTTGTATCTATGTGTAATCAATGGTTGAATTGTTTATCTGTTTTCGTGGCCAGTGATCGGGCGATAGATATATGCGATATTTTGTCTTAAAGGACTAGAGTTTAAGTTAATGTTTTAATATTTTTTAGGTCTAAAAAATACTCTCGCAGTAAGGCATTTAATCCTGGTGCCGCGGAAAAATCCAAAATTATTCAAGTCTCATGCATAAAGACACCCAGATATCATGTAATTAACATAAAAAGTTTTTTTGATTTGACAAAATATTTTGTTTTTTTTATGTATTTCTATCGGTTCATGTTGGCAATATTTTCTCATGTTATCATACACTCACTTTTCTTGTTTGTTTGTCGTTCCGGTTGGATTTTAGTATCTTAATTTTGCGGCATTTCCCGATAAGCTAGCAGGCTGAAATTTTCAGGGTAGCGTCAAACCCGATGACAGTGCAATTTACAATTATAAAAACGGCTGGAACGATTTTAATAAAAAATTGACATTTAAAAACGTGGGTTTTTTTTAAATCTATGTTTCTTCCTCTTTTTTTAGAACTTGGGTTTAGTCCACAATACGTATTATTTTCGCTGACTTTACTCATAAATTTATCACTCTAAGGCCCGATTTTTCAATCGTCAGATAACTTTTATTCGAGGAATAAATATGGCCGTTTGACATATTTTCTATACAAAAACTGTCAAAACGTCAAACTTATTCGTCGAATAAAAGTTATCTAGCGATTGAAAAATCGGGCCTTAGAGTAATGAAATGGCCTTTGAAACTCATACTGATATTATCATTGATAAGTTACTCAATAAATTACTAAAGATTGTAGTTTTTATAACAAAATTGTCTATAATTGGTTGACATGTGTCCAATTAAAAATAAAACTGTAACTAGACGAGTAGGTCTTGTTAGCTTTTTGACATTAAATCCAACTTATATTATAAACGCGAAAGTTTGTATGTATGGATGTTTGTTCCTCTTTCACGCAAAAACCACTGAACGGATTTAGACGAAACTTGGTACACAGATAGTTTATAACCAGGATTAACACATAGGATAGTTTTTAAACCGATTTTATGTTGCCGTGGGATCATTTTTGATTTTTAGCGATCAGGGTCGCGAGCTACAGCTTGTTATAAAACAAGTTAGTTAATAATTAATGTTTATTTTTTTTGTTTCAGGTAAGAAAATGTTTTCATCTTATTGAAGATTTTTAGATTCAATACATTCTACTGTTCTTGAAAGACAAAAGTTTAAGGTAAGTAAGTTGTTGTATTGAATTTACTGTACTTTTGCAGGTTTGTTACAAAATAGGTTAAATTCTTAAATGCTACGATTTCAAGAGAAGCTTTTGCAGTTTAAATCCATTGGATCGCGGACTTAATCACCAACAAATTATTTTTTTTGGTGAAGACGTATGCTTTTGGGTATTAGTTCAATGCTATTTATTAAAGTAGAAGAATTGAGAACCTTCTGTTAGAAGTCTAAAATTGGCCCAGGATAAACAATCGTTGAAAGATTGTGGAGACGCCTTTGCCTAGCTGTAGGACAAAGATGGCTAGATCATTATCATCAATATCAGCCCATATTCGTCTACTGCTGGACAAAGGCCTCCCCGATTGCACGCCATCGAGATCTATCTTCGGCTGCTTGCATCCAGCTCCTGCTAGCCATCGTGCGCTAATATGGCTAGATAAAAGAAAGACAATAGTATTTTCAAAAAAATACTTCTAATTATAACAAATGTCTTGCTAGTAATAACTATCAATCAAAGTTTAAACGACATAGCAACTAATAATTACCTATTAAGAATAATTATGCTGTGTTAATTTCCATTTTTGTTTATATCGTCATAATTTGACACCACACGTGGACTCTTGACAGTGTCATATTACAATTTGATTTTTATTTGAAAATATATTGAAAAAATAATGCTGATTTTGTACTGAATAGACAGTTTTAAGTAAACTGGTAGCAACTAGATTGGAGAATGATGAAGACAAGTGTTTGAATGAATTGGGTGTAATTTATTTAATTATTACACTAATCTACCATTACAGGTTACTTAACCTAATGCGGTAGCTAGGACTAAACAAAGGTCTAAGTATTTATGTGAACTAGGGTTTCAAAGATTGAATTTGTGAACTGTTTTTAAAATATGTAATTAGGTATTTAATGACTAAAATTAAGTTAAAAATACGAAGATATCTAGACGTTTAGGAGGAGTTTAATGACATACACACATAGTAGAATCTTTCTAATATTAAAAGGTTGAAATTTTGTATGAAATAATGTTTGTCGCTCTTTTACGCAAAAACTACTAAACGGATTTAGACGAAACTTGGTACACAGCTAGTTTATATCCAGGATCAACACATAGGATAGCTTTCATCTTGATTTTATGTTCCCTTGGGTACTTATTCGATTTGCAGCAGGCGATGAAAAAACGTAAATACCCAATATTAAACAAACAAAAAAGAAAATGCACCTAATCTTTAAGAAGCAATTAAATAGATTTGACTTTAAAACTGCACGGATTTGTAAACCCCCTGCCTCTCTGCCTGTCTTTAAAATTATCTAGCCGTGATTATCATGATACACATGTATAACGCCACCAAAATATTTAGCATGTAGTATCACTCAGTATCGGACATTGACCGAGATTCGTGTGATAACATTATCAGTAGACGATTTTAAATTAGGTTACCGTATCTTCAAGCTTATAGCTGGTTGGTAGAAGATTTTGCTAGGAAACTACATAACTAGTAACTAATATAGGACATTCCTAATTGGTATCGTTTTGGTTCCGTTTAAACTGGCTAAAGAAAACGTATTTGTAACAAAATTATTGACGTATGTTTGACAAGAAGCGACTGCTTATCTGACCTCCTCAACCCAGTTACCTGGGCAACACTATACCCCTTAGTGAGACTGGTTGTCAGACTCTCTAGCTTCTGTCTACCTGTAACGACTGCCAAAGTTGTTGAAATAACAGCCACAATTTAACGTGCCTTCCTAAACACGGAGGAACTCTTTATGACATAGATGGTCACTTATACGTATCTTATGAAGCGTAGCTTGACCTGTGATCGATTAACTTGTGCAGTTTTAGCTTGAAAGCAACGATTTTTTTTAAGAAAATCTTAATCGAATAAGAGCCTAACAAGACAACATCAAAATTATAAAACAGCGACCGAGCAATCCAACCAGATATTGGTCAAGCAGTTTTTGAGACACATTGCAAAAACTTATATAATAGCTACGCAGTTTCGTGGGTAAAAATCACGAATAAAATTCAATTCGTGAATAAAATTAGTCTGGTTAGGGAGAAAACTGGATTCGACCCCACACTGGCTGCTGCTCAGACAATACCGTTTTGCAATACGAAAAAACAAGTTTCCGAATAAAGAGATCTAATTGACATAGGTCGTTGTGTTTTCTCGATGCAAAAATCTTTTATCAGAAACAAGTTGGATTATTTTTTTATTTATGTATACTCAAAAGAGGTCTACTGCAGATGAGAAGTCTGTTCTTCATCAAAGAAATGGTTATTGAACATTTTGTGAATGTGTTAAAAGTAGTCGTAATAATAAATATACGTGTTTAAAGAGACAAACACTTGTCAATTAGCTAGTCAGGTGGGAGTTAGAACTTGATTAAGGATACCGTACAAATTTGACAAAAAAAAAACATTTTTACAACTAATATTGGTCACCCATAAAACACACACAAAATTGGGCCAGTAACAATGTTGCTCAACCTTGTTTTTTATGGGTTTAACAGTGGCAACATCATCATCATCATCTCAGAAAATTTAAAATGTCTAGTTAGTAGCTATCACGGTTCATGAGACACAACCTGGTGTCAGACAGACGAACAAACAGCGATGCCATAGAGTTCTATGAAACTAAAGCAATGTTGGATTTTCAATACAAAATTTACACCGAATAAAATTTGACAGTAGCACCATTTTTTTTTTACCATAGACAATTATAGTCTAAGAGCAAGTTGTTTACATCAAATCACATATTATATACGCTTTTTTATTTATTGCGGTTTTGAAACTTCGTTCATAAGTCCAGTTTATAACATCTGGTAGTCTTTCATATTATTCAATCTCTTTTGTAAATCTGTATTGTTCGTGTTAGTATCGCGTATTCTCTTTTAAAGCAGATTTGAAGTTACCCCTTTCTGTTTGACCAGAATTGAGTAGTTTCAAAAGGGGATGTGCTGTCCAGTTTTTTGTGTAAATGGTTCTGTATATATTTTATTGCAGTTTTTATTTTTATTTCAGGAATTTATGTTAGGGAGTTTTAATAGTAATTTTCATACGTATTTTGATAAGCTTATTCGTTGGTTTTACCTGACTGTCTAAGATATATTTTCGGCATAATTCTAAAGACAAGACGCCTTAACAATACACAAAATGCTGGCATCTGCTAATTATTATACGCAAGCATAGTTAACAGCCCAAAATTCGCTTCATTTTGTACAATTTTCGCTATTCAACTTTAACAAACAAGCGTACGAAGTCGTTTATCAATTCCAGGGTTTTAATATTTCATTAAAGAACCCTAAATACACATGTACCCTCCCTGCTCTGTCCGGTCTTTCTGTTCAATGGATTTTACGTGTCCTGTCAGTCTAGTCGACATGCAAAGGGTTAAAATTGTGAGTAAAAATCCGCGCGAAAGGGTTGATTGTCATTTATTTTAAAGTGACCTACATATTATATTGATTTTTAAGTATAATGACTGTTTTTTTGTAATGTTGGCAATGTTTTTTGTGTTATGAAGTTTTTAGTTTTTTTTTGCAATAATTTGCAAGCTTTTCATTGTGGGATACTAAAATATGTGACTTTTTAGTTTTTCTTCTAGAAAATTTGGGATTTTACTTATAGTTAAATTTAATTAAGATTTCGTAAACATGTGTGCATCGTGTGTTGACATTCAATGTCAAAAAACGACGTCCATCTTAATTTAAAACGAAACAAAATGTGTGAATGATTTTAAATGTATTTTTTTTTTAGATTTTCTGCGTTTATTTTCGTGTCAGTGACATTATTGTGACATGAAAATGATAAATATCTTTGGTATTTACCGACGACTACGACAGACAATGGTCTAGTTTTACTTTTTTATATTCAAAGGGCGGACTAGAACGTGATGCGGTTTTATTATTAATTTAACATATTTACGTAAATTCTTTTCGAATTATCGTTATTATTATTGACAGAAATATATATGAAAAAAATTTAGTTTCTGTTGCAAAATTAATACGTAAAAAAAAACAAAAAAAGTTGACAGAACTTTCTCGAAAAAGTTTGAAGTGTAAACTTTTTAATCCTTCATCAAGTTAAGCACAGGTATATCATCGACAGCCTATTAATAACAGGCCGAATGTTTAATACTCATGAAATTGGACGCAAAGCGGACACCTTCGCTTGTCCTGTGTGGCGGCAAGCATTCGCTCGCATACAAAATTCAGTTTGAGTTGAAACCGCGAGCGCGCGGCCGCTCTACGTCCAAACTTTTTGGCACCGCGTACTTACATTAAAAAAAACAAACGTCAAAATTGCCGCGCTTTTTATATTTGAATTCTTGTGTTATTTCTCGTAAACTTTTGTTGTGGTATTTGCATTTTGGACTCGTGTTGTGATTTGGATTGTTTCAAATGCTTTTCGTTGGATGTAAGTAGTTGTTTTATTATATAGATATAAAATTGTTCGTCCGTCGATACAGAGTACTTGTTAATTTGGTTACTTTGTAGTGTTATTTTATTTCTTAATAATCTTTAATTTATATTTTCATTTAAATAATTAAATTAAACTTTTATTTTAAGTAAAAAGGAAAATACAAAAAGTAAATCTGCCGCTGATTTCGGTTCCCGCGAATTTTCATCGAACAAAACGTTTTACTTTTAAAATGTTTTTTTAAAGGCAAAGGCCCGCATAATATTCGCCCGTATAACAATTATCTATCACGAAACTTGCAATTTATCAAGGTTGTAGTTGCATGAGATCTTCTATTGCATACTGTGTGAGCGGGACGGAAAACTTCGACCTTGCGTTAGAGAGAGAGGGAAGACATTAGGAAACTCTTGGGAAACAAGATTTTTCTCTTTCGGGGTACGAAGGGCACTTTTTATGATAATTTTTAAGATAATTGTTATCTTTTTAAATTGTTTGCATAATATTTGGGTCGTTCTTAATGTTTAAGTATATGTGCTTATGGTTCTGTTGTTATTTATTTATCTTTGTGACTGAGAGGTCATTGGTTCGAGTCTGTTGATAAATATGTGGAGATTTAGTTTGAGTATTAGATATTGGTTAGTTTAGAATTTAACCCGGTTTTAATTTATTATTATTTTCGTATTGCACGTGATATAATTTATTATATCATTTTTATGTGTCGAAGTAATGGAAAAACGAAACTTTAAAATTAATCAATATCAAATTTATTTTTGGACATATATAAAAAAAAAATCATTAATTGATTTTCCACAAGTTCTTTAGCAAACCGATTTAAATATATAACAATCTAAATTATGTTTTAACCGAAAAACATTTCTCAGCAATATAGAATAGTCTAGAACACTCAACAAAAATGTCTTTAAATGAAAAATGGCGGCCAAAATATGTATTGACAGATAATACTTTATGAAACTATTGAACTAGTTTGTCAAGTGCCCTTTTGTGCACTTAAGTAATTAATTACAACATTACAGACTATTTAACTTAAACTTAAGTGTAAAAAGGTCCTCAAATGTGTAAATGAATGCTAGAAATGCAACTTATATTTTTTTAATTTAAAATTAAAAGTTGTTAGTATCTATTATCTATGGTACCTACTCACAGATTATATAAATACAAACTTAAAAAGGTTTCACTATTTATGTATAAATAATTTACTTAAAAAATCATAAATATTAAGAGTGAAACCGAAGTATTATACTAGTTTTATTAAAAATAAAGTTTTACTTTCGATTTCATTACTATTGACATGTTGGTAATTGTGTTGCGTAATTTAATGGGATGTGTGAGTCAGTGTGGTATTTATAGTATCGAAAGAAATCCCACTGCTGGGCAAAGCTCTCTTCTGGGGTAAAAATGAAGTATGGTGATTAGAAATATAAATAGACCGTCAAAATGTATCAATTTATTATTAATTTATGATTTATACAAAACAAGCTTGTTTCTATTACTTTAACCTTTTCGTCATCACTTTAATATAACTTTTTTAAAGTTAACTATTTTAAATAAACCAAGTACTGGCCGATAATAAACTTAAACCGCCAGAAAAAAAATAAGATTCGAAATTTAAAATCCAAATCTTATTACACACGTCACTATTAAGACTGATTTAAAATGACCTCTTATTACTTCATTAGCGTTCTAAAATCAATTAACAAACGGCCATTTTTGTATCTAAATGTTATAATATGATATTCCTCTCCTTGCTGGGTCGTTGCTACTTATTTCATTTAATTCTAACATCCAAGTAGGTAGGATTTGTGGCTAGCGTGCACCGAGGCCGCTCAGATCTCCGTACCCAGTAATTGTTCATAAATATTGATAACTCGCAAACTAACTGAAAAAATCTAACTGCGTTTATTCTCATCGTAACTATGGTTTAAAGTGACTTCATGAACGAATCTTAACACCAATTTGGTGGTAAAAAAACCGATATGTCGAAAATTTCGAATACAATTCTTAAATCGAAACTTAAACAAGCTCTCAAACTTTTAAGTTTAAAAATCGAATACGCTTTTCAGCATTTTAAAAATTGTAATTCGATTTTGGAACTAAGTATTTCTTTTTCTGTTCGAATTTTAAAAATAACCGTTATAAATGCACAGTTTTTAGCTTTTAATTTGGCTAGATTTAATCAGGATCGGCCAGTCACTTTAGTACGAGTAGTTGCAGACTTATTGCGAGATGTAGCCTTGAATGTATACGTAAAGGCTTGTTCAAGCCATATGTTGTGTTTCTACTTATATTTGAGATTAACTTGAGAGCTGCTTAACACAAGTTTATTAGTGCATGATTATAAGAAAATTGCATGATTTATTGAATTTTATGGTTTTTTCTTGCTGGTTGGTCGATTATAATATATTTTAGGCATTACCTGAAAATAAGAAGTCTTCATCCTTAGAGTAGATGGTAATATCTTACATAATTCAATCAAAATCGATCCCTCAATTAAGGTGTTTAAACGTAACTGACAGACAATCTTTTTCAATTACAATATTATTAGAATATGTAGATTACATACAAATTACATGATACCTTTCTTAAAAGATACAAGATAACTACAGAATCTCAGTTTTTCATTCTGAAATCTCGAGGCATCTTTTGAGACGCCTCACAAAAGATATACCTGTGTACAGACGCTAAAAGAAACGCGAAATGGAAAAATGGAAAAAGATAAGCACGGGAAAGTCAAAATATGATGTGTTACAAGTTGTAGACAATTTTCATGCTTTTTTTATATAGAAATGTAACTTAAAAGAAATTATTAAACATTTTGAAAGTAAAGTAAACTTTGATATAAATAGCATTTAAATATTTTTGTTCGGAGTTTTGTGTTTTCTTAATAGGGGTCGAAACGACCAAAAGTTTGTTGTAAAGAAAATTTTGATAATCATTTATTATACAAAACGTATACACAAAGCGCTACGCTACGCTAATTAACTTACTGACTTTATATTTTCATTCATCTAATATTAAAATATTATTTACTAGCTTTTCGCCCACGTCTTCGCCCGCGTCGACGTCGGTTATATCGCGTTTCCAAGAGAACTCTTCAAAAGTCCGGGATAAAAACTATCCTATATTTTTTCTCAAGGTCAAGTCTATCTCTGCAAATTTCATTAAAATCAGTTCAGTTGTTTAGACGCGAAAGCGTAACAGACAGACAGAGTTACTTTCGCATTTATAATATTAGTAGGGATAACTTACTAAACACTTTTGTCTGTCTGTCTGTCGTAGTGTTACTCATATACTTTTTAATGTTTTAACCGAAGTTTAAAGCTATCTTTAGCAGTTATCACTGTGCGTGCTCGAAAAGGTTCTGTAAAAATGTTTTTAACTTTTTACCGTCAAAGTTACGTGTTACATGTGAAATATATCTGATTTTAATCTATATCTATACTAATATATAAAGCTGAAGAGTTTGTTTGTTTGTTTTAACGCGCTAATCTCAGGAACTACTGGTCCAAATTGAAAAAATCTTTTTGTGTTGAATAGACCATTCATCGTGGAAGGCTTTAGGCTATAAACTATCACGCCGCGACTAATAGGAGCGAAGATACAATGGAAAATGTGAAAAAAACAGGGTAGGTATAAATCATAACTTATATCTTCTACCCACGGGGACGAAGTCGCGGGCAACAGCTAGTGCTGATATAAGATTTCTAAGTTTGAGTTTTAACTATTTTTTTCTAAGGGAGAGAAGAATTCGCGTGATTAGTAAAACCTTCCTACGACGTATGTCATACACCAACCCTTGTTTTGTGTCTGTGTGTGTTGTTGTGACTTGAATGTTTCTGAAACCCTCCGAGACACAAGGATGATATTACCGCCAAGCTGCCAAAAAAAGTACTTTGAAAAACAATTGAATATCATTTCAGTAATCAAAAGATTTTTTTTCTTCATGCAAACTATTAAATAAATACGAGCTAACTCGATACTCGATATAACCAATCGATTCTCGCAACCGATACATCGATACCCGTCTCGATTTTTTCACATCGAAGCTTCTTACATCCGGCTTGCTTTTAGCATATCTTGTAATAATAATTATGGCATTGATCATTCGCTCTCGACTTTCACATAAGATTTCGGCTGTCTGCACTTTCACTTGAGTTTTTGGTCCAAGTTGTTAGTTGGAGCGGTTTTGAGACGCCATCTTGTTTTTTGTTTGGTTGTAATATGATTGATGGGATATTTATGGTTTTATGAAGTTTCTTGTACGTTACCCTACATAGGAATGATATTTAAAGTGCCTGCAAAATGGCATACTTGAAATAAAAACTTTAAAATTAAAGTTAAATATTATCCTTTCTTTAATAGTTCTCAAAACTACTAATGACAACTAACAAGTCTTTTTGCATTAATAAACAAAAAACATAATCTTAATGATTAATTAAATTATAATTCAGCAATTATTTAAATAATTTTCACTTATGAAACAAAATTATATAACAATCACTTTAACAAAATTAGCGTTTATAAATAAATCCTAGACTTTTATCATACATATGCATGGCAGGAATTTTGCTTGTCCATTCTCCTATTACCAGAAAAACTTATATAATAATTAACTTTAAATAATATCTTTTATTTAAACATTAGCCATTCACTCGCAAATACGCAGTTAAACAATTAAGCAATTAACATAAACAATCATATCTTGAACATCTATAGAATTTTACCGCTTTTTTTTAGTTTTAATTGCTATGGGAACTAATCTTTACATCCATAGGAAATCAACCTTTTGGGTTAGAAATTAGAATAATTTCTGCTTTACGCAATGCTACTATAAACCACTGTATTATTATAAAACTAGCTGTTGCCCGCGACTTCGTCCCCGTGGGTAGAAGATATAAGTTATGATTTATACCTGCCTTGTTTTTTTTCACATTTTCCATTGTATCTTCGCTCCTATTAGTCGCAGCGTGATGGTTTATAGCCTAAAGCCTTCCTCGATAAATGGTCTATTCAACACAAAAATATTTTTTCAATTTGCGCGTTCAAACAAACAAACAAACTCTTCAGCTTTATATATTAGTATAGATTAGAAACACATTAACTAACTTGTATTATTTAAAACTGGTGATAGTAGAAATATAGTGTGGAAGACACCAAATAATTCAATATAGACAACTTTAATAAGGCTGGTGTGATGATCAATGCTCGTGCGTCCTCTAAAAAACATTTTTGACATAAAGAAAAATATTTCCAAATAGAAAATACCAAATTTTCAAGCAGTCACTATTTCAAAACAAAAACTTAACAATTATTAACCGCACCAAGAATTTCGTAATTCATTTTCCAAATCTTAAGGCAACAAAAATCACAAAAATGCAACGACCAAAAATCAAAATCCACATCAAAAACTTACATTTTCAAATTTAAACGAAAAAAAAAAATTCGTTTTTTTTAAATCATCATTTTTTTTCTCATAATAATTAAATTATACAGCGTACAGTACTTCGTATCATATTTGAAAGTAAGTAAAAACTAACTCAAAAAACATTCAAATCCAAAACCCTCACTCGCTCACTACCTATTTCTATTCAACCCGCTACCGCTTATGACTCGTACATCCACCTCCAAAACTGACTTTCATCGGCACTTGCGCGGGCGCACACGTAACGGCTTGCGTAATGTGTCGCGCACGCATCGACCATGATTAGGATATACTGAGAGTTGTTTTATGCTTAGTTTTCTTTTCATATGCCAATTAATATGCCTTTTTGAATTTATAGATAACTTTAAATTCACGAATACAATAAATGCATCATGAAAGTATGTGTGTTTCTTTGTGACATCTTCACGCCTAAACAGCTGGATCAATTTTGATGAAATTTGGTATGGAGGTAGATGACACCTTAGATTAACACATAGGCTACTTTTATCCGACTTCGTTAAAGAAGGGTAACATTTTTGCAGATCTAACCGACATCCTTCTAGTTGTTAATGTTTTCAAAGATTTCGGGCTTGTGTTAGTAAGTTAATATGGTCAAAAATACTTACTTATTTCTTTTAAATTTGCTAGAAAACAATGCATTCCAATAAGTAATATTTCAATGCAATTTCGTGATTATTTATCTTATAGATAGTATAGGTACCGAAAAAAATCTATCTAATCTCCCAAAAGTTTTTATCTGTAATCCACTGCAGTTATAACGATTGCACTTTATTATAAAGAATACAAATTTAACACTTTATTTATGCCTTTGAATATGGTAAAAAGTACAGGCGTATATTACTCACGCGTATATTTATCGGGGTAGCCCGACTAGTTTCGGACGCAACCTGAGTCCTTAATCATGAACTGACGCGACGGGGTCGATACGGTCTCGGTTGGGTTCGAAACTATTCGGGCAATCAAAATAAATACACGTGTATAAACCATGAATTCTCACGATAGTTACTATAAAAATATAGTCAGTTTGTAAGTGAGTAAAGATACCCACTACACTTAAACCAATATTAGCCCACATTCGAATCCCACAACTGGGCCACATTTTCCCCACATAAAACATATCTCACAATTAGTTATTTACTTCATGATCCAGGCTCCCAGTACCCCCTGCAAGTCAGCTGTTACAGTATGGAGGTGCAAGTCCAGACATCGCGCTCCGGTCAGTCTTAACTAATTATACTAATTAATTCATACTAATACCAAGGAGAGGCTAGATCGTGGCTAAGAGGCTAAGCGGTAACTGCATAAGTGAAACGATCACAGGATAAGCTACGCTTAACGCGGTTGGCCCGTACATGGGTGACCATCTTTGTCATAACGAATTCCTCCGTGTTTCGGAAGGCACGTTCAATTGTTGGTCCCGGCTGTTATTCATACATCTTTGACAGTCGTTACAGTTAGAAGCTTGAAAGTCTGTCCAGTCTAACTAAGGGGTATCGTGTCGCCCAGGTAACTGGGTTGAGGAGGTCAGATAGGCAGTCGCTCCTTGTAAAACACTGGTACTTAGCTGAATCCGGTTGGACTGGAAGCCGACCGCAACAGAGTTGGAAAAAAGCTAGGCCGATGATAAATTCATACTAAAACTAAACCCAAATCCGTCTCTGTACGAATAACTCATCGTATGTATGGTCGATGTACAAAATGGCGATTGGGAAAATAGGGATTGACCTCAGGGGGTTTAAAATTTAGGGTTGTATTTTTTAATGCTATACCGAAAAAATAGGTTTGGACTGCCCTTAACATTTAGATATTTTCCGCCGTTTCGGAGAAGTTTCACTAGAAACATCGCGACAAGACAATTTCATTTAGAAAAAGTGTTATAATTATCAATACATTTACAGCAGCTTCAAAGAAAGTTTTAAACTAAGTATCTTTAAATCATTCGTCAGCTATGGAACAAACTCGCCAACTTACCAATAGTTGAGTTTCCTATATAATGTGTAAGTCTAGAAACTTTTACTTGTAAGTTTAAACTTAGCTTATTGCAACTTTATTGATGTCTAAAGATGTCTAAATTTAGAGTAAAACCTGTCTTTGCAAGTCGAATTTTGTTAATTTTAGACTGGATTTTAACTTTAGTGTAACTTATAGAAGAGTTCTTGCTTTTTTAAGCAAAATAATGAAAATTGACTCTTTTTGTTAATATGTTAGTAATTAGTGCTTAAATAGCTTAGTATTAAATAATTCTAAGTGACAAGACAGCTTTTAGACAGCTAAATATTCACAAAATAATTAAATTGATTCGGTATTTTAGTTTAATTTGTATCCACTCTAAAGTCGTTATTTCAATGCCTTTTTTACGTATTCTAGTTACTCATTAAATAAAGTACACTATTTCTAAAACGAATTAATAAGCTGAAAGCTTGAACCATCAAAAAGACATTACAAATAACTAATTCTGATCCATAAACAACTATTCTAAACAGATTGAAAATAAAACCTCATTACAATAAAACTACATTATCTACTCAGTGTTGCAACACTCAATAAAGGTCGGTCAACAATAGACGCCTACATCCCTAGCCTGGCAACCCAACATCAAAGTGAATGATATAATAGCTGCCTAACTATTCATGAAACTATAGTAAGTAAGAAAAGTAGTGTTTTAGTCGGTATACCTCAGCGGGCGCGCGGGATCGATCCCGGGCATGCGCACTGGGGGCCAACACTTCCGAACACCCCCCCACACCCCCGCCCCCACAGCTGAAACACCCCCACACTGCAACTGCACTCCAGTGCATGCGAAACCGCGACCAGAGCTAAAACCCGGACGAAAAATCGCACTTTACAATAAAAAAAAAACAATTCCTTAACAAGAAAACGTGACAAATATGTTCTCAATTACGTGTGCACTCAAATAACCGGTCACAAGTGGGGGCGGACAAGAACGGACCATTTACAAACTATGAAGAAGAAAAAACGAATGCACGGGACACTTGAACGCATTCGATGTCAATCTTCACATACAAATTCGGTACGAAAACTTTGACAATATAATACAATTCAAAACATTAAAAAAAATCACAAGTTTAATACAATTTATACGCAATATATAATCACAAAAACCATTAGTTTTTAATAAAAATCAATAATAACACAAATTAGTGAAACACTATTATAAAAATCCCGAGCAAATAAACCCAACCTTAAAATCGAAATTTTAGACTGATATATAATTCCGTAGTAGATTTATAAATATAAATATATAGTATTTACATTAGTTGAGCATTTCAGAAAGTTTATATGTAGAATAAATTTAAAAAATATTTATTAATAAAATTATAAATTGCAATATAAAATACAAATGAAAACCCGGGATCAGCGAGTAGCCTTAGCATTTTATACGACGGACGAACTATTTTGACACTTGCAAATATTTCAGTGTACAAAAATGGATGATTGTGTGTCTGTGTGTGTAAGTTAAGTGTTATGGTACATCCGTGCTAGTGTTGGGCCCTGGGCCAATATGTTGAACATGTTCGATATGTGGAACTCTGTTAGTACCAAGTTGGAGCAGACGAATGTCCAACAAAGCCAGCAACCGCATACTTCAGGTGGGAGCATTAAAGGTAATTTCCACTTATTAACGGGAGTATTTGGGGCAAACTTTGTGACAAATATTGGAACAAATGTTGAAAGTTGTCGGCACGTGCTCTTGTTTTTTTTTTTTTATTAAGAGTACACGATGTAACAGCCTGTGTCGAAATTAGAAGTTTTCAAGTTTCACGCATTTTTATTGTACTTCAATATTAGCATTTACGCGATTTTTTATAGAAATTAAATAGACTGGCTTCCCATTTAAATAAAAAAAAATCTATTGTACAATTATACAAAACTGTACATTTTTACATCAAAATTATACTAAAGTTTGCCCCAAACTAAAGCTAGCAAAAAATAATAAAAACGCTTTGTTGTAGAAAACAAGTGCATTTTGGGATGCATGAGGCTTCAAATAATGTAGGTATTGCAATAAAGCGATTTGGCAATTTTATCACAGTAAAATTAAACTGCACCTTGTTCATTTTACCCCTTGAAGCTTTAGCTAAACTATATGTAATATATCAAGATTCCTTTTAACTAAGAACCATAAAAAAATACGTAAAAAGTTTTATGAAAAACATCTAAAACATAAAATGGCAAGTCATCAATGCCTTGTCACGTCATTTCAATTCGCGAGAGAGATATTAAAAGATGCTTGCGTGTAAGATTTTAATAAAAATATATACATAAAAAAAATATAATAGAAAGTGGTCGAAAACTTCTTTTTCCGGTATATGTATTTATATACATAATTGTTTCTTATATGGCCATGTTGCGTAAGGCAAGAAAGTGTCCAATTAAAATTCGGTGTTGCTAGTCGACGCGATGTGAATTCGTGATATTTCGTAATTATTTTATAGCCTTTTGTGAAAGATGTGTTTAATTTTCAGTTGTTTTTTTTTTGAGATTTTTCTAGAATAAAATCCGTCATTTATTATCACTGTACCGACTAATATTATAAAGGGGTACCGTTTGTGTGCTTGTGACGTTGTAGAGTGTAGGATCAGGATATACTGAACCGAATTCAAAATTAGTTTTATCAATAGAAAGCCACATTATATGATTGAATCACAGCCTTTTACTAACCTACGCACGGATCGACCATTTAAAAATACTGTAGTAAGGTTCAGAGTAGCGCGTGGGGTACAGATTTTCCAGGAAATGAAAGGAAGTATTCCGTGTAAACTCTGGATTATTTCTCAGAAAACTGCTTTTAATTTCGCTTTAAATATACTACAAAACGATATAGCGTACTTTTCAGTCTCCTTAACTTAACGAAGAAATGAATGACGCTGTCTGGCAGCCATTCTTAACGTATTTGGGGAAATGACTTGTCAGAAAAACACAGAGAAGCAGTTTTAATATACTTAGTACTGCAAGTTTGTACGCTCCTTAATAAAACGAAAAACATTATAAAAATAACCCTATTCTCATCACCTGACTCATTATACTGTCATTGTTGGTTAAAATAGGTTATCCTATTCAGTTACCCCACTGATATAAACGCAAGGGTATATCGAGAGGTTGTTACCCCGCGCCTACAGCCGCCGCACTGACCTAATTCAAAGCCACTGCCTCCGACCAACGACGAATGACAGATGCAGTTTATTTTTTTAAAACAGAACTTTTTTTATTCTCGTATTTGCAAAAGCTGTCACTGGACGGTTTTATTTGACTGAGTATTCAGTTTTTGAAAACTGTTGTTGTTTCATTTGTTTAATTGTGTTTTAAAATAAATCTGGCTCTTTTAGCTAAGTTTATTTTTAACCAGACGGTACACAGAGAAGGAATAGGTTTATAATAATGTTGTGATTTGTGACGTCATTTCAGATACTATCTCTTTGGCCCTACTTTTTTCCTACAGCAATGACTCTATAGAACCTTTTATTCCTTATAATATATTGTAATATTAAAATCCACAATACAAATAACTTCCCAACGTTGATTTAAACATCTGAACTCATCGCTGTTCTAATTTTATATACAATACGTATGTGTCAACTGAATCACTTCCCACGCCGAATATTTACTCTGCAATCTCTATACATTGCATAATTTAGTTAAACAGGTATCTGAGATATAAATTGGCATTACTTTTACCAATTAAAAACAACCTTTTATATTTGATAACGTTTCATATCTTGTCATCTGACGGGCGCCATTTTTTTTAATATGGCGGACTGATAGTTACTTTCTTATTCCCTTATCAGTTAGTTACTATACATAAATTATTATTATACAAATTATTGATATTTTTCTTTAGTTGTAATAATTAGTCCGGATTTCTAGGATATTAAGAAGTCATGATAGCTCAGCTGGAAATTAATTATAAAGTTATTGAATGAAAACTTTGAACAAAACAATAGAAGAAAAAAGTGAAAATTACAGAAATCAATGCCAGGTTTTCGGTTAATAATCAAACATTAAAAATTAAAAATTAATTTAAACAAAATAATCAAGGATCAAGTAATTTAATAAGGTATACAATGACATTTACAAACGCCAAATTTGACACATCGTAAAACGTCAGATTTTGTAGTAATGTCATTGGGATTGCAATAAGTATTAAAAGTTAATTGCGATTTGTGGTTTTCCTTAGAGTTGTGTTTTCTATTCATGAAGCCCATTCAGTATTTATCGTTCAATTATTGTATATAATTTATACGACTGCCATTTTATATAGTAAAAACAGAGAAATCCTTACGTTATTTTCAAAGAAATCAATTAAAACTAATTTGATCGAAAATCCTTTAATAATATTAATACCAAACCTTAATTAGTTAAAACGTAAACAATTAAACAAAAATAAGTATCACTTTTCATTTTGATACAAAAGCAGCCATTAAATTAACTTTTTAATGACATTGATCACCATGATATTCAGCCGAAGTAAAAAGTTGTTCTTTTTTAAATATCGATTGACATTTCGGCGGCACTTTCTCGCGGGCGCGTTCGGCTTATTGCAGAGATATTTGGTATAAAGGACATATTGAATTTCGTACGCCGTTATTAAAAAAAGTATATAGGGTTGTCATTACTCTAATATTATAAAAGTGAAAGTTTGTAAGTGATTGTTATATATATTTTGGCTATAAAGATAGGACGAAATTGTATAAAAAGATTATAGATAGGTGATACTCTAAATTAAATTTTTTCTATTGTTAACATAGCTTTTTCATTAAATAAGAAAATTGTTCCCGTGAGATTACCTAGAATTTAGAATGAAAATAAATGTGAGTTTCTATTAAATTAACATTTATTATTAGAACCATTCTAAAATCGTAAGAGCATTTAATATTCAAGAATAAATCTCGCGTATAAACTTTTTATTTTGAGTGAAAGTTGATTCTTATCTAAGTATTCATTGTCCTGTCCGGTCTTAAAAAAAAAAACAGCTCAGACCGAACAAAGAGGTTTTCACAAAATTGTTTTCACTGTTTCATCATTTCTGTTATTATATACTTACTAATTATATTTAACTTGATTACGTATAGAAATTAAAAGAGATTACCTAATGCTATCTACTTATAAATAATAATTATTTATTTTTTTATAATAGTCTTTATTGAGATTGCTATGGATTTGTTACCTAATCCGCATTTATTGTTTAAATTGAAATGAAATATTTTATTGTTTTCAAAAGTATGCAGATTTTTAATGCTTATACGACTTATATGTATTTTTAAATATAAATGTCAATAGGATATGAATATACTTAATAGTTTCCCGAAAATCCCGATACTCAAAGACTTCTGACATTAAAAAAAAACTTTCTTTTTATACCAACAAATTACAGTTACATTAATTGCAGGCAGATTTTAACACTCTTTAATCTTGCGATTTAAATGAAGTGAAACCCCTAAGCGAACGGTTTCGTTTCTTTTTTTAAAACGTTGCGTAACGCACTAACCAGTTCCATTCAGCATAAGTTATGATTGCACGAGTTCCAAACATGAACGCGCCCCTCCGATTTAGAAATTAAAAAGAATGTTTGTTCTTTTTTTTTTTTGATGATACTTGTACTGTCAGTGATTCATTATGATTTTTAATGGCTGTATACTTTAGTTAGTCATTAAGTTCTGAGTAAATCTTGTGCGTATGTTGTTTCAGTATTTGGGAATAAACAATTATTTTACAGTCTTAGGAGTCAGACTTACAAGTTACAAATAATATAAAATGCCAATTAATGCAAAGCACTAATTATTAGGTGTTCTTATAGGCTTATACCTCACTATTCTATACTTTTCTAAGAATAAAAAAACCCTGAAAACTGTTGTACCCTTAATAAATCCTTTTAAAAAAGATTCGCATATAAAATAACAACATAATTTATCAGTTAAAAAAAAAAACTTTTCACATAAAACATGCTCCACGCACACAACAAAGCATCATTTCAAATAAAGAACCTAAATCGTTCAATTGTCTTTTAAATTCGTGTGTGTATTCGAACGTCAATCCTTGTTCAGTTTGACTTAACAAAATGGCTGCCGTACTAGGGTAATAGTACATCAAAAAAACTTGATATCTGCACAATGGTTACATTTGCCAACCAGCAATACTCGTTATTGCCGAACTTGCAAACTGCTCGAATTACAACCGGACGCATAAATAACTATTCCATGTTATATATAAGTAAGCAATTTTTTGATAATGTCAAGCAAGCGAGAAATTTTTAGGTATTTCGCCCAATTATTTGTTACAAAATTAACATAAATATAATTTTGCTGTTTTGTAACTAAATTAAATTATCTTTCAATGCAAAATAACTAATATTTGTCTGTATATACCTATAAAAGGTTTTGAAACAGAAAAAAAAACAATATTTATCGCGGTTCCGTAATATTTTTATTGTTTTTCTAACAAATCTACCTTTCTATAAAATAGTGTTACCCAGTAACATAGGTCGTGTAGGTCGAATAAGTATTTTTCGTAGCGTCAGGTCTACATAAACGCCGTACTTTACAGACGAAAGTCCAAAACTAACTCCAACTAATATAATTGAAAGTGGTGGATAATGTTTGTTCGCATCAAGCTTTGTGACATACTGGTGCTGCCACATGTTGAGAAATAATAACGATGTTGGACCATTTTTTGAATTCTGGAGGCATTTTCTAATAAAGTAAATTTATCGCATACGACCTCTCCGTAGTTCATCGGTACAGAATACGTTAATAATTGAATAAGCTTCTTGAACCAAAAAAGAATCTATAACTCCCAAACATGCAAAACGAAAGTACCAGGCCAACATAACTCCTAAAGAGTCACCAGCCAAGCTTTAATCACCGCTTCTACCAATCTGCTAATATTACGTAAAATAATGCACATACATACACACACGAGAAGTACTAAGTACCAGGATAGCATAAACATGTGACAGGTCGCAAGTTTAGTACTAAAGTACGCAAGAAAAAGTTGCCTGGCCAAGACCCATATAGCGTGTTCGATGTACTACGACTGACTAGTTTTGATACTTGCGTTAGTGACGCCATTTTAGGTTTTGTTGAATGGTATTTTATTGAAAATGGAGGATTTCGTCAATTATTACATTATTAGAAATACTTGTAACAGTAGTAAAATGTAATTAACCTTTTTCTGCGTTGCAAACTGTTGACAGATCTCATGTGCTTTTGACAGATAATTTTTTTGGTGCAATCTTTGCTTAACTAGACTAAGCTATATTCTTAAAAATACTTTTTAAGTACAACTAGTTTTCTAAAATGTCTGTTAGTGTCGGTTTCCTGTTTCATTGGGTTTAGCTTAATATCAATATTTTATAAAGCAAATACTTATTTGTTCTCTAAAAAGCTCCATCACCTAGAATCTAACTGTCATATCAACTTTATTATTTTGTTTCAATAGAAAAAAAATCACAAGTAGGCTTTGAAGACAATAAACTATTAATTATTCATACTTGACAACTTTCATTTGGCATTTATCCTGATATTTATATTTTTATAACTGTATTTATTATCTTTTCACTAAATATGGCATTATTTATTGACTGAGTATAATAAACTTTGAATGAAAGGCGGATACGTATTTTTTCTAAATAAACATACATTAGAAATCTCCAGTCATTTAATTATGAGATCGTAATAAAGATGTCTAACAAAAGTATTTTTCCACAATAATTTATTGATATATAAATATAACACATTAACAAAGTATTAACAGCTTATTTTGGATAAAATATATCTTAATTAATTATGCAATCATAATAATCCTCAAATATGAAATATCACAGCATAAAAATAGCGTTATCAACCAACTAAAGAGAAAACCTCTTCATTTCTAATCGCATTCAATTTCGCACATTCAAAATAATTAAAAAGGACTTTGCTTTAAAAAATAATCAATTAAACAAAAACCATTCAAGTATCAACTCCTTTCGTCCGCACTTCACACATTTACGTATAGTGTGCGCATGCGTGGAGCGTGCACTCAGGTACTGATATGATATTAGTTGTCTATGTGTGAATGTACTATGCAGCGTTTAGATTGTCTAGTCTAGCTAGTAGGTAGCTCCTAAATAGACTCTATAAATGTTCTGTGCCTCGTTTAGACTCACTTTTGTTGCCAGTAAGGCTTGACGTGACTTCGTTTAGTTTAGTTTGGATATGAATTGTGCCGTGTTTAGATTGTGTCGTCTAGCCAGTAGATAGTGGTTCTAAATTGACTAAATTGTTCTATGCTTCGTTTAGACAAGTTTTGCTTATAGTATTTTCTGTTTATGTAATAATGATTATTTATTCAAAATACATTGTTATAGCAATTTTACTGTTATATCGGATTTCCCTCTTCCCTTGGGCGTGTTTCATGAATTTCAGATTCATAATCATTTGACCTTGAATATATAATCTCTTTTAAGAATCGACTTTTGTACTGTACGAAAATCTTTACTTGTTGTATTATGAACACGTATAATTGTTATAGTTTTTTGGATGGTTTCAAGATTATGGTTTCGCAAAATGTTAAGGCAAGGAGTGTTTTAGCACGCGAATGTTAATTGGTGAAACCTAACTTCAAATTCAAGCTTATTTCAATACAAAGTTTCATCAAAATCGATTCAGCGGGTTTACAGATCAACTAGGCACATAGTATTTTCTATTCTAAGCAGTTTGTCAACCAAAATCAATGCGGCAAAGTTTAGTTTTCAAGCCAGTAGGAGGAGCCAGTAATAAATATAAGTTTTGAAGTCGTAAAACTTTGAACGTCAGTCTAGTTAGAAATAACCTCGTTGTTAATGTGCTTTAGTAGGAGAACTTCTAGTTACTGATAAGGCAAGTACTTTACGTGTTATTGCACTGTGCTGCGTTCACTTGAAATAGGCGAGTAGGTAGAATGACCATTTTGTGTTTTTACGTGGAGTGGTAACGCCAGTAAGAGTCTTTTAGATGCTTGTGTTTGGTTTCACTTGTTTGGTCACTTTAAATATATTGATTAAATCATCTCTTGAGAAATTTAATTAAGTGCATTTTAAATTTATTTTTTGCTATGTGAAAAATATCTCATATTAAAACATCAATGCCGATGTATTTAGTTCCAAATCATGTTTTTAAAATAACAACACAATTTACTTAAATATTTTTCGTTTTACTTATTTCTGACTGACGTTTGATAGGCTTAGTAATCTAGGCAAGTACTACTCGCCTAGGACAAGCCCGACTAAACGAGCATGCATGTGTGCGTGTACGCAACTACGCCTCGTCGCCATGTTAACGATGACGTCATAAGTGGCTAGAAGGGACAAATATTTAATTACTTGTCAAATTATTATTATTAAATTACTGCGTTTGAAGGTAAAAATAATGTCTGAATACATTGGAAGATTCTAGAAGCTTATGTAGTATTACGAGTAACCATCTATTGATATTGGTCTCTTGTGTAGAATATACATATAAAGTGCCTTTAGTTATGGAAGTGATTCTGTCAAAAACTATGCATTTAATGAGAAAAATCGTGATCGCGTCAACTAGCCTCCTTACTCATCAAAAATCTTCGTCTCTCAACAAAATATTAATGTTTGTATATTTATCACCTCTTAACCCTAAAACAGCATGACCAATATTGAAGCAATTTGACATGGCGGTAGCTAACACACCAAGGCATTATCTACCAGTCAACCTTTGGGTCAAATGGAGAATACAGTTGGAGTAGGTACAACAGTACATAAGCTAAAAATTGCAATAGCAAATCAAAAGCCACTGGCAGAAGCTTGTAATATAAACTACAGCTAAGGTTTGCTTCGATCAGAAAATGGCGACAAAATCTGTCTCAACAACAACAATAATACTGTTAAATAGAAAACAACCTTCCGTCAGTTACAACACTCAGATTCAGTTCGCTTTTACATTTTGCAATATCCCCAACAAGGTGATAATTGTTTTTTTGTAGACTAATATCCGAAACGAGGTTATGTCCTTGGTGTGGTAAAGAAAAACTTGTGAAAATGTAACCGAATGCAGTTTTCATTTATATCTGTTAAACCTTGAGGAAGGACATTTGAGGTGGTGTGATCATCGTCATCCACAGCCCTTGTCCTCTCACTACTGGGCCTGGGCTTCTTTCTCGAGCCAATTTCTACGGTCCTGTGCTAGCCTCATCCAGACTCGACCCGAGACCTTTATTATCATCGACCCATCTTGCACTCGGACGACCGACGCTTCTTTTGCCTTGTCTTGGCCACCATTCTATCAGGAGGTGTGATGGCACACGTCAAAATCGTAAAGATAGTGAGGTCTGGAAGGGGAAGGGGGAAGCCTTTGCCCAGCACTGGGATCTAAAACTGGCTAAACATAAAACGAAAATTAGGAAAGATAACCATGAATATGAGACAGTCTTTGAACAGTTTTGGAACACTAAAGGCTAAAAAATAAGCCTTCAAATATGTCATCATCAAAAGCCAAGAATAACTCACACTGCTGCCTTGATCTCCCTTTGTTTATTAAATTTTCTCCTATCTCTTGCCCTAGACACCCATCCAATTCATACTATCTTTATATTATTATATCTTTTGCTCATCACATCCTCCCCCACTTTCCAAGCACACGAATATTATAAATGCAAAGGTATGCGAGTGAGTATGTTTCTACCTCTTCACGCTCAAATAACTAGACCGATTTCGATGAAATTTGGAATGGAGGTGGCTGAAACCTTGGATAAATAGATAGGCAAATTTTGTCAGATTGCGTTAAAGAATTATAATGATTTTGCAGCAGATATAAACAATAAATCACAATAAAAGCTTTCTTTTAAATAAACATTTAAATAAAGCTAAAATGTTTGTATCACAGTCTCTAGGCCGAATCACCGATAAATTATTAGTTGTACCAAAACGGACTTTGATAGTACTATCTAGTGCTCAAATATAGCCATACAATATACTAGTCGATACTAGCTATTATTCTAAACAATATTTATCAGTTACTGTGGTATAGACCTAATTTCATCCAAGTATATTAATTGTTATAAAGATGTCAGTTTGTCAGTTGCCAGTCTAGAAGGGGTATCGTGTTGCCCAGGTAACTGGGTTGAGGAGGTCAGATAGGCAGTCGCTCCTTGTAAAACACTGGTGCTTAGCTGAATCCGGTTGGACTGGAAGCCGATCCCAACATAGTTGGGAAAAGGCTGGGCCGATGAAAAAGGTAGGGTTTGTGAGCTAGCGTGGTGATGAATGCTCGAATCTTTTCTATATGGAAAGAGGCCTATGCCCAGCTGTGGGACGTGTATTAGCCGGTATTATTGTTATATACATAAATATGTTTATATATATTTTTATAACTACAACAAATTACTTTTGAAAACCCCTTTAGTTAAAAGAAAAGGGTTATTGAACGCATTTTTACGAAAGTTAAGGAGAAAATCACTTTATTTCTAAATCTACACATAATTAATCCCCTTTTTTATATTGAAAACAATAATATCACAGAAATATTAAATTAATTCACTAATTAAAACTTATATTATTTACTAATTACATATAAATGATATTAAACTTAAATACAACAATTTACCTTGAAGAAGTCTTAAAACCCATCATTTTCCTAACCTCAGCCCGCCTGCTTACCATACAACATTGTCCATCTATTTATGCGTATAAAATACAATGATGAACAACGTCACATTCGTGGTTTTGCACGCGCATTTGAAATATCGGCCTTGGAAGCTCATTCTGCGCTCGCAACGCATCCATTTCGCGTCCTGTGCAGTTTTGCTTGCCATAGAATGGTTGGCGTATCTATTTATGCGTAAATTCAATGATGATTTTCAACGGCGATAGTGTAACATCCGTGGTTTTGAACGCGCATTCATAGATAGACCGGCCTTGCGCGTGCTATTCAACTCGGTGACATACATTTCAGTTGGCTTCAAGCCGTGCTGCTATGCAATGGAAAATAGACTTTATTTGTGGGTGTATACAGTTGAGTATCCATTGAAAGTACTTAACGTAAAGTTTTAATTGAGACAACGCACCGTCCTATCGCGAATTTCGAAATTTAAATTTCGAATTTGGCGTTTTTTTTTAATTCTCTCACTGTTTCTCAATGACATGCATTTTTTTAAGATTGCTTTTTAATTCTGAAACAAAACGAGTGAAGGAGGTTTTACTCAATTTTATATTCTTTAAATTCTAGTCTTAATATATATCCTATATTTATATCTATTCCTTGACTAAGTAACTGTTAAATAGTTAAATAATCTTGACTAATCCATATTTGAACAAAGATTAGCATTACAGAGTTGCCATACAGAAAAATACAAAAGGTCATATTTTAATAGAACTGAGAACATAAAATAAATGATAATCGAAGGCTACTATAAAATAAATAGCCTATCTGTTTTAATGGAACCCTGTACTGATTAACTACTAAGTATTAAAGGTAACTATGGCTAAGCGGTTCAATGAACGATTTGTGAGCACAAGGTCGTAAGTTCAAACTGAGGCTATACAAATGACTTCGAAATTAACACTTGAAAACATCGTGAGGAAAAATCGTGATTCTAAATCCTCTAGAGCAGTGTGAATTAATCATCAATATTCAATCCTCTATATACGAAGAGGTCTTTGCCCAACAGTGGGCCTAAAAAAAGAATAACCCAACACAAACACATAACTACAAAATTATCAAAAAGTTTTCACATTTGTCCTCTTTTGTCAGTAAATAAAAACCTTTTCCATTATTTTCTTAAGTGATAACACAGTTTTGACGTAACGCTTAAAAGACAAACAAAGCAAAGCCATGCGCTTGCGCAACACAAGGCTTGGTTCGCCACGAAATTTAAACACATAAGTTCACATAGTCAGATTGATAAAGGAAAATCACATGTTGAGTAAAAAATAAAAATGTAGTAGGCGCTTTAATTTGCAGTCTACACTAAGAAAGGCTCCTGTCTTTGTCTATGTGAAAGATAATATAACGTCAAAAAATAATCCAAGAACCAAATCCCAAATAAGTGAGCAGTTGATTTTGATAACCATGCCTTTGCCTAATAAATTTAAGTTCAGTTTCTATACAAAAATGATTCAGATAATTCATAGTAAATAAACTTAGTTACTCAGTTTTCAAGAAGTGATTTTTTTTAAAGATATTTCGAAAACCTTACAGTTCAAAAAAAAAAAATCCTGATATCCGTTTTTCATTTTGTTCTATTAATTTTCCATTCTTCAAAAAGTTTGCTAAATCGATGACAACCCAACCGACCAAATATGAAAACCTATCAAAATATTTGTCCAGCACAATATAGAACCCACAACCCTATCAGCGTATCAATAGGAAGCCAACACGTTGCTCACTCTGCATATCTCCTCTATCTATCAAGTGACGTAACAACGTAAAGTGCATGCGCTTGCGCAACTCTCAACGAAGGGCTTGGTTCCAAGATGGCGGCGGAGAAAATTTTTCGTGAATGAGTTTAGATGTGGAAAAAAATGGTTAAGTGATTGTGTGGTGAATTTAGAAGAGTAATAATTATAGTGATAGTTTGTTTGTGTTGTTTCATATCACACTTAAACGTCTAGATCACTTTTGATGAAATTTTAAATGGAGAAAAATCTAGTGGAACTAATATGTGGAGAAGCTAGAACGTAGACAGACTCAAAGGCTCCTATTGCAGAAATAACTAATGCCCAATATAGCAGAACCACGAACAAAAGCCAGTTTGAAATATATACTTAACTTCCGAATTACTACAAATTATACTCAAAAGATATGTCTGCCTCAATAAGCTGTTTACTTAAGTATATGTTCAAGAGTCTAACTCAAAAGAACACCTTTATATCCTTTCAAGCACCGAAATACTTAATCGCAATAAAACTTAAGTCTTTTTGAAAAACCATATAAAAATAAAATCCCCCATAACGCTAAAATCTTACCCTCCAACTTAAAAAAGCCATCATAATACTTGTTTACCATTTCTAACGTCTATCCGAGTGACGTAATGTGTATGCCAACGTGTAGCACACATGCCTGCGCTTGCGCAACCACCAACCACTCAGACAATATAAGCGTTCGTTAAAGAAAAGTGCGTTGTACGATGCGTCAATAGTTGATTCTTGCACATTTTGTTTAAAGCTAGTTTTAAATTATGGTGTAATCTGTAATAGTCGCAAATGAAGTCGCTTTCTATAGGTAAAAGATTTTCCAAAAACGGTTCAGTAGTTACTGAGATTCGTGTCAAAACGGAAGAAAACGACTCCCGTATTAAGGAGTTTTATCCTTGTGTCGCGGATATCACAAACATTCAAGTCACATGCACAAAGACACCCAGACTCAGGACAAGCATTCGTGGACCGCAAACGCTTGTTCTACGAACATGCGAAACGTCGGGTTATGGTTTCTTGCTTTGTTTGTCAGTGAATAATAATAATAATTAAGAATAATAATTTATTTATTTGAAAGAATATTGTTACAATAGATGTTACATAAAATAAAGTCCATAATATTCTACTGTTTCCAGCGTCCAAATATTTTTAAGATCAGAACGAAAATAGAAAAATATCAAATTGCAAACGGCGTTTTAGTAACAATAATTGACTTTACTGATTCGTAGGGTTCTGTACCGAAAGAAAATCGGAGTTAACTAACGTTAGTAGAGTCATATATACCTATGATCGGTGTCTAATATTTTCTGGAAATGTGCTCTTCTAAGCCGATTAGTACGGATCCCTCAAGGCCGCGAGTCCGACTCGCACTTGACCGGTTCTTGTTGCCTTTTCTATTATTTTTGTGTTTAAAACAGTTTGTGTGTTTGTTTGATATACATTAGACTTAGTCACAACTTTCCCTCAAACACGTCTGTGGTGTTGCAATGAGGAAAATTGTTGTTGGCTAACTGGCGAAGGCTGTAGAAAGTGGCAACACTCGCGAATAGTCTCATTGTGTCCATAATTCTGTTATACGTTTTTTAATTTTGTGTATTATGCGAAAAAATTATGAAACTAACAGTTTCGTTGCGGAGGGTTGCAGGTTCGCGCCGATCAGCTACAGTCAAGAGTATTATTTAGAAAATTATATTTATTCACCTGAATATAAAAGCCGCTGATAAACAGTAAAGAAGATACTGGATTAGGGTCTAAAACCAAAAAAAAATGTTAAAGAAGTTATTTATAAGATAAATACATGTATAAGGTAACAGCAATTATATTACCAAGATTTGTAAATACCATATGTATTTAAAAGTCATCTACCAATCGTGTCGTTGTCGTGTAAAAATTGAGTATTTATGGAAAAATAAAAAAATTATAATTTTCTTCTTTATCTGTCGTTCAAGGATCGGACAGAGTTTAATACATCTATATACTAATATATAAAGCTGAAGAGTTTGTTTGTTTGAACGCGCTAATCTCAGGAACTACTGGTCCAAATTGAAAAATTCTTTTTGTGTTGAATAGACCATTTATCAAGGAAGGCTATAGGCTATATAACATCACGCTGCGACTAAAAGGAGCGAAGATACAATGGAAAATCTGGAAAATACGGGGAAAATTCTAACCACGTGGACGAAGTCGCGGGCAACAGCTATTACTGTATAAAATCAAAGCTACCGAAAGTGAAAATACTTCACACGTTTTTTATGCAAATAATTAGCAAATCACTGCTAACAGGTTTGCAAATTGATTGAAAGTATAATCATTTTCCTTTCACAAACATAACTTTATACTAAATTTAACAATAATACAAGTTAATAAAAGTCCAGTCCCCTTTTTGTCAAACGCGAAATCATCAGGAATACAGGGCCCCGATTCTGCTATTTACAACGGCCGATGAATGAATGACAATTGGATTAAAATCTGAAATTATTCCTATTCTCTTAAGAAATTTGCTAACACAATAATTGGAAGTTAATTGTTTCGACCTTGAGTGTATCGTCCCGTACTGAACTTTCAATTATTATGTATCGAAAATGCTTAAGATTATATGAAAAGTGACATTTTCATTCATTCATCGGCCATTTCAAATAGCACAATAGGGACCCAGGTTTTGTCATGATATTTTCCTTAATTGTTTTTACTTGGTGTCTTTTTATATAAGAAACTACAAGTTCATAAATAGGTATTTAAATTTAATAACGAAATAATGCAGTTCACATAAAGAAGTAAGGTTTGACTGTGTAGGCCGGAATCTCAATATCTACTTACCGATTGCGAAAATTATTTAACGGATATGAAGAAAATTTGTGTTTATGACATAAAAGTCCAAAATACAACAGCTACCAAAATCAACTAGTTCTTTATAACTTTATTTCTCATCTAAGACACTGGCAGCAAACAAAGTCCATCCAAATTAAAAACAAACAGTTGCAATTTAAATTCCGAATAGAGTAAATTACGTCAATACATCGCATGCGCGTGCGCAGCCTTGGTGCTGCCACGTATAATAAGGTTGCATCTAATGCGTGCCTTTAACGGGCATAACGCTTCAATTTATACCGAACTCCTTTTACTAATCTATTTTGAGATAACTAAGGCGTTTAATTAAGACTAGTGGTCGCCCGGTGGTCGAAATTCGACCATATAATAAATTTAAATTGTAAGTGACTTAATATACATTATTAAAATATAATATTCAAACATTATTAAGGTTCTACTGTCGAAAACTAAACTACTATAACCACAGATTTGAAAAAGACTGTTATTTGCCAATTTATTTTTTGAACAAATTATATGAAATTAAAAGAAAATATGTTTACTAAAACAAAACTTGCTATAAGAGGATGCAAAACAAAAAATCATGCGTTAAAAATACTATCCATTTAGAGTATTTTTTATTGTTTTAACTTCTCTGAAAACAATGTTTTTTGTAAAAACTCTTTCATCGTTTGCTAAATATACATATGTACATATCAACAACCCACTGCAGAAATAGTTTTTGTGGTGTAACATGCTGAAATCATCTCTAATTGCAAGTCGATAGGCTGTATACTGAAGCATGGTTAATTTATTTCTGGGTGCTCTTGAATTAGATGTAGTTGGTGTATTATGAGCAATATTGACATGCCACCCAGTATCACCGTTGGGAAAAAGCAGTGGGTATGCTAAAGGGTCTAATGATGAGTCCAAAACGGAAAATTATACCATTAACTTTTGAAAAACAAATCATATTTCGTTCAAAAGGTGGCTCACCATCAACTGTACTAAATATTACTCATCAGTTTGAACTGCATCATTAAATCGGCGTAGATCTAAATCATGATTTACTTTAATGAGCATACAAATTTCTTTGTTTTGATTTTCGACTCTCTGACAATGATCTTTCATTGCAATGAATGACCGCACAAAAGGATTACTGCGTTCCAATTCCAGTGAAATTTCACGCTTTATGTTTTTGTTACATGTTTGGTTAATAACAAATAATAAACGTTCTTGTAATCTATAATTAATGGCAGTGTCAACATCATAAAAATATAATTGTGCGAAACATGGTGAGCGACCATATGCGGCAGTCATTGGGCCTGATCTGTGATAAAAAACATCATGTATTTTGAAATGATACACTCCACTTGTAACTGCCTCAGCAACTTTTGCTTCAGAGCTAACCATAGCAAAACATGAATTATATTTCCTAATATTTTCAAAATAATTTTTTGATTTACTTTTTATTGAAGGTTCATTTGAAGTAAGTCCATCATATAATGATTTAAAATATTCATTTTGACTTTAAGGGTGGTAATATTGCTTTACCCTTATGACAACATGAAGTGAATGCAGTTCGGTCGCCTAAAGTCACTTCAGATTCAAAATGTTTCGCATTGCAAAACCTGCACTCTAAATTCATTAATCCACAATCATAACTTAAAAACACATTTGGAATGACATTGAGAGCACATTTAAATGCATCTCTCAAAATCATATTACTATCTAATACTACTGATGGGGAATTATTCCTTCCTCTTAGAGAAATATTCCTTCTTATTTGTCTCTCACTCCGGTTCGTCAATGTTCTATGTCGAGGCATAATTAAAGTTCTTTCATCAAATTACTGAAATCAAGAAGAGAAAAAGATTTACCTGTATGATGATTTGTTAATTCTGATAATTCGTACACAAAATCACTTATTTATCCTAAAGTATATGCAATTACTGAAATCGTAAACTATAGCAAAAAAAATTGTACCTGAATGTTGTTAGGTATTGCAGATTGCTGCTACAGAACACAGAAGTCCTTAAAAGTCGACACAACTCACATACACAACTCATATAAATTTGTATAAGCGCTCAGTATTTCACGTAGTATTCGTAAACTTTTAAAATTTGAAAAAGTTTCAAACTAAGTTTAAACATGTCTATAATAGACAAAAGAACTATTTGACCACAGACTCCACAGAGTTTGTATGCGTGTGTCAAATGCATGCTGGTTAGTATAATGTTTTATTAACAATTTAATGTATTTTTTATGCATTATTATTAAAATATTTTTTATATTAAATGAGGCAAATAAAACTTTTTTTGAGTACTCTACGCCTATGCATAAAATGAAAATCAAAAGAAACCATTTGACCACAGAGTATGTATAGGCAAATATATATATTTTTGATATGTCAATGTCAGTACTCTATGTCTATGGACAAAATGAAATATAAAAGAAACATGTGTGTGTGAAATGCATGGTAGTGTGTGTAATGTTTCTATGTCTACGGACAAAATTAAAAACAAAAGAAACATGTGTGTGTGAAATGCATGGTAGTGTGGGTAATGTTTTATTTATTGATTTAATGTACTTTAGAAGCATTATTATTGAAAAATATTAGCGTTCTGCACTTCTCCTGCACATAAACTATAAGTGTGCCAAATTTTATGCTCGTGCGTTCGCGCAATTTTTGTAAAAAGGGGTACAAAGTTTTGGCATCACGTATTAATATATAGATTTAGTTAGTTAAAATCTGTACCTAAGAACTAACTAACTTGAAGCTGAGAGAGTGGTTTAATATTTAACCCTAATCTTAGGAATAATGGTGCGAATTGGTAGTTTTTTTGGCTTAGATGGTTCAAATAATAAATACTATATAAAATCACGCTACGAGCAAATAAAAGGGGATGTAACTTAATTGGAATTAGAGTATAATTTTTATCACTTTTCGTTCGCGGGATAACTTAAAGAGAAGAGACCCGGTCCTTTTGAAAAGTGCATGGGGACATAGATCCATCATGCATAAGCCTTTTTGAGAGACTTTAATCTAAATTGTGATGACGACATCCACCCCATTTAATACAGTTTTCATTACTATTTGGATATAAGTAAAGAGGTTGATTGCAACAAAGAGTCCTGAAGTGGGATGATAACTCTGCATACAAAAAGCATTGATTTGTTTTTCAGTTACAATTCTTTAAATGCCTTTTCAAGGTCAAGCAACTCATCCTATAGTTATGTACGACCGCGGTCATTAACATCTCCAACCAAAGGCCTTGTCTATACATTAGACTTTGGATTCGAGGTTTCATAATATCAAAAACAACTTCACTCAAATCGTAAGAGTATATTTCTGCCTTTTGAAAACTCTTTCACTGAGGTATTTAGTCCATCTATCGCAGGAGAGTTGTGGTGGCCTTGCGGTTTTATACATGGATTTGTATTAACGAAGTGCACGTTCGATCCCGACGCAGGCATAGTACTAATGTGACGTTTTTAAAGTTAAATGTACACCACGGGCCACGGGCAACGGGCAAACGGTGAAGGACAAAACTGTGAGAAAACCTGGATATTCAAATCACAGGCACAAAGATAACCAAAATCGTTGATCTCACAAATGCCTGTACCACGCGAGGATCGAGCCCGCGGCATGTCTCCTTCGTGCGCAGTTACTATCATCATCATGTCATGGTTTCCTATTCTTATACCACATGACTATAAGTGCAGTCTACTCTCTCATCTTTCTCTCTTCATCTCTCTCTATCTATCCATCTCCTTCTTGCTTTTTCTCTATAGAGGAAGATAAGATTAAGATTTCTCCGCTAACGCTGGCGAATCGCTCCAAATTATCGAACTGTCAAGTCAAAGTCACGTCACTTGTCGAAAAAGAATATCATTCCCCTGGATTCTATTCGGCCATTTAATATTGTTACATACGTCAAAAAATTTGCAATACAATCAGCTAGTACTTTCTTTTTAACTTTCTATTTCGTTGTGGGTCTAAAATATGGCCTATAACCATTTTAGCATCAAATCTAATATTTTCGAAAGTTTGCTGTAAAACGCACGAAATTTTGCGAAACATTCGAGATTTCTCAAAGGTTGTTTTGTTGTTTCTTTATGTAGATATCTTTTTTAGGAATCTGAGTAATTATCCTTATTATATCATTAAAGTATTTGTCTTTATTTCACTTGTCTTTTTTGGCAGTTTATAATCTTTTGAATTAGATTTATATAGCCTGCAAGCTTTCAATTATCAATAGTAAAAAATTTGACTGCATGACTGCACCGATAGCCGAAAGATCATCACGGGCAACTAACTGTACGGGTCGTGTCGTGGGTTTGATCCCCGCGAAGAACAAGCATTAATGGTCTCCACTTTTTTTTAACGGCTACAAAAGCATAAAGGTGCACGTAAAGATTTAATACCTTAGTGCAGACATTCAACAAAAAACATAACCTTTCAATCTATAATGTATTTTCTGATTGATAAAGTTTTATATTATCGGTTTAGCCGATTTAGAGGTGTTGAACTATAACCAACAAACTCACATTCGCAATGTTTTTCAGCTTGTATTCTCCTTCAATAATAAGAATAAGTTTGTCACTTTAATATACCAATCCTAAGGTCGTTAAGATACAATTATAATTAAAAGACAGAATCATCATTAAAATAAGCCTCTAATTCTGAATTTCAAGGTTGACATCAACCGGCAACCACGCAATCAACTGGGTAGCAAATTGTCACCGCTATAACGTTATGAGGCAATCCAAATTACCTGGTTGCCAGTCAAGGTTGCCGTCAACCACTCTTGTAACTACACTTATAAACGTCAACCACTTTTCTTAGGACTTTTGACGTTGGTTGACGGGCAACGGAGTGGTTGCTCATAGAAAGAAAGAAATTTAGAAATTTCATTTCGTTTTTCGGTGTATTTTTAAAAATCCGTTTGCTAGTTTTATGAATAATGAGGATGTCACTTCTAAGTAAAATTTTTGCTTAGGCGTTACGTCATAAACTTTTTCTTATTCAACATTTATTGCAGAAATAAAGAAAAAATTATCGTATTTCATTTTTTTACTATCTGACAGACAGACCAGGTTCTGTGACATAACTTGGGAGATTCCTGTGTCCAGAAGTGGACAGCGAAAAAGTTGGGAAACGTGGATCCAAATATTGGACATTAAAATCATCCAAAGTGATAAATTATTCCCTATATTAAAAAAGGCCTCTACCCTGCTATGGTATAACTACAGTCTTCTCAATATGACTGCACGGATGGCCAAGTTGAGGTCACCACACCAAAACCACCGTGCGCGACGTGTCGCGAGTTCGATCCCGTAGGACAAGCATTTGTGTGACCCACGAATGTTTGTTCTGAGTCCGGGTGTCAGGGAGTCAGCGTGCATGTGATTTGTATATTTCTAAAAACTCCCCGCGATACAAGGACGAAATTCCTTAACGTTTGAGTCGTAAAAAGCAACATACATGTAATCTGACATCCCTATAATCTATCCTTTGTTTCCTACCTTTTCTTGGAAGAGTCGTGCGTGGACTAGTCACGTTGTAATCCTGATTGCATAAGTTTGCATCCCGAGGTCGCCTTACACGCGGTTGTCATCGTGAGTGCCCAACTGCTTGTATGTTTGTTTAATTAATGCTCTTTGGTGTCTATTCCTGTCATCCTAAATGCATAGACAAATAGAATGTTAATTGGAAGTAAGGTAAGTTTCAAGGTTAAGTGGACTTTAGAGAGAGTTTATGTTTATAAAAGTTTATGTTTATGTTCCCAATGACTGCATTTTTGGTTGGCGCATCATGTCTTCTTTTTTCATACCCTTTTTATCTGACATCATCAATTCTTATTACCTGACATTAATATTCAGCTAAATGGTAAAACAAGACGCCTACCCTAAAATCCTGAAGCAGCAGAAAAAGCCACATGAAAACGCATCTTAGATTCTCGCGAAACAAAACTTCAACACCTAACATTTTTTCAACAATTCTGCCTACATCGCAATTACTATAAACAATTATAAAGATGATTATCTAGCACATAATTGTATAGAATAATCAATTTGCTATAGGTGTACAAAAGATGGACCTTCACCGGGTTGTTTGCACGCAAACCTCAGAATTTCAATGAATCACGAATGGGCATAATATTGTTCTGCGTTTTGTGTTTTTTATTACTAAAATAGGTATAATTATGTTCAGGTTAGACTAGCTTTGTCTCACATCCTAGTCCGTGTGATTGACGCTTAGAGCTTTTGCATCGAAATCGGTCAAGCCGTTTAAGCGTTAAGAGATAACAATCATACATACTCAAGCTACAAACTTGAAGTTTCCTATCTGATTACCTTTATTTACCAAGGGTAAACCCTGGGATATATTCTTACCCATATCTTAGGGTCGTGACTTTGATGCCCATCTAGGACAAATATTTGTGTGATGAGCAGGATCGTTTGTTCTGTGTATGACTGAAATTTATCCATAATTTTTATTTAGAAATATAAAAGTAAGTTTATCAGTTGTCTAGTACTCATAATACAAGCTTTGCTAACTTTGACAATAGATGGCGTTGTGTGGAAAAAATGATTACATTTTATGCAATATTATCGTGCAAATAAATATAAAAACAAACATTTGACAGTTGTCTAAAAGAAAATCAAGATGGCCGTCAGTTTCGTCACGATACTTATCAAAACCGGTACATTATCTAAACAGAGAAAGTTATTTCGGCTGTGACTTGTCCGTTCGAAATTTGTGCACTTACACGCCCACGTGATTTCACTGTATTTGGCGTAGTAATTTAGGAGATATACGTATTTAAATCCCAGTATTCGAAAGGCAATTAGGTCTTTAAACAAGTTACAGTACTCCGTGGGTAATTCTGACGAAACGTTAAAATTTATTGAATTGACAAATGACGTCACTTGTGTAAAAGAAATGTCATTAAAATACTTTTGAAGTATTCTATTCACTTTCTATTATTCCTAAGCAACATTATATGCAGGGCTAACTAACCATAGATTAAAAAGATTACCATGAATACAGTTGACATGCTGTTGTTAATTATGTAGAGAGTTTTATTTTAGATGTTATTAAACTTTGGTTTATTCGATAATTACGCTTTAGTGTCAATAATTAAGCTAATTTTAATAAAGAGGAGCTTTTCATTGTTTTAAGTTCAATTTTAAATATTATTTTTCGTTACTGCTCTTGGTTCATAAAAGTTCTTTTCAAAATTCAAGGTAGATTTATTTGCCTTTCAAAAAAATATCTTAGTATCACTGTTAATGATATTTTTTTACTTAAAACTTATTTTTTTTCTTCTAAATACCTTGCCTAAAAAGTTCGATGTTTTCTTGCAAAAAAATTGCAAATCTTATTCACAAGCTTAATTTTAAACGTCAACATTATCAGTAATTAAAAACACATTTCAATAAAAACAATATTTAAAACACTTAAAAATAACAGTTGGAACATTAAATAACAGTTTTAAAAAGCTCTTAAAAACGAACGAAAATAAACGGTTCATACGTCATCATTCCACTTTCGAATAGTTGGTGAAAGTGGTTTCTATGTGTGTGTGGGGAAAAAATCAAATTTCGAACGCGGAAGTTACATTCGGATATGCACGCGAGCTTTCTGTTATGCGATATTATGTATCGATTTATCGAATCGATTAACAACTTTTATAACTTACGTAAGCTCGATTTTTAATCGCATTAAATTTGATTCGATTAATAAAATATCGATATTATTCACTTGTTTGTTGTTAAATTGTTTCCTAGTACTACTAAAATCAGTTTCGTTTCGTTAAAGAAATGCAACATAGTTTACGTGTGTGTCGCGTAATGAGCTGTGCCTAGGTCATGTCAAACGAAACTACGACACATACACACAACGTTAGGAAGCAAATCAATTTTATCTTTATGACAAAACCCCGATAACACAACGAAAACAAGCGTCAAGTAAACATTTATATTTTTTACGTAACAAACCAACAGCCAAATATCATTGAACTCTAAATTCGGAAAATAAAACGACGTAACATTAAAGACTACAGGTCAAATAATAATGGTTGGAGTTGGTAAGTAAAGATGGCGGCTTGTGGACATATGTTCGGCGACGGAAACACCCGAAGCGGGCCGAACGCGTTCGTAAGTGGGTCACACGGATGCACACACACAGAGATAGGTTAGGAGCATTGAGCGGGTAGCGTCTCGTTATGACTGCGAGCAAAAAAACTGTTAGTGTTGACACACTACGCGAATTTTCGTGTTATGTTGTTTTGTAACAGATTTTTTTATTGTTTTTTTTTCGTTGATAAAGTGTATTGTTAGTGTGTTACTAAATATAGATTTCGACAAGACGTAGATTTTATTTGTAACTTAATTAATTACGTTTTAATTAAAGCTGCGAAGGTGAGTATACGAATCAGATGATTTTAGTAATATTTTGTATTGGGTTCCGTAAACGTACAATATTTATGATAATAAAGACTTATAACACACAATATTTTCGAATGTTGTAGTACAATAAAGCTTAAAAACATACAAACAATAGATAATTGTTCATTTATGAAAATCTCAACCCAAAAACTGTTATTATGCACGACTTTTACAAGTTTGCTTACGTCTTTATGCCTAAAAACCCTGTCATATGTAACTAAATACTTTTTTATTCAACCTGACATTGCTACCCCTAAAAACAGAGGGCCTAGCACCACCACTCGAACTAAATTCTTACAATTGTGGAAGAGACGGCGCTTTACACCGTCTATAACGCTGTCTTCCTCACACAAAAGCAATAATATTACTTTAAAAGCAGTAACAGGCTCTCAGTACTAAAGTATAATTATTTATATACCTACTTAGGTCTAGAAGTAACGGCATTGACCAATTTTAGTATTAAACCTTCATAGTACCTTAATTATTCAGCAGGTTTGTGACTAGCTATATAAAATACTCGAATTGAATAAGTTATCTTCTAATACTTGTCTTGTTGCACGGGTTTGCTTGGATACTCAAGGTCATTGCGTAGTTTTTGTTATTCAAGGCTTATAGAGTCAAATTATTGTGCTTTTCATGTTTTTTTTTCTATACATACATAGGATAGGATCCTAAAAGGGTGACCAGATAGGGCAGTATTAGCATATCACGAAAACCTTTCCCCGTAGTGGTGGTTTAGGAAAACCTATATGCTACAACAGAATCGGAAATTGTCAACCCACAATTGAGTAAGCGTGTAAATCAATGCTGGTTCCTGCACTACATTGGAAGAGGATTTTACCCCTCAGTACGACATACACAGTTCTGAATATAAGCGTGAGGATCAGGCCTCAATAATTCTCAAAACGGACAGAGGTCTTTGTCTAGAAGTTGGAAATTATCAGAAGAACAGAGATTCATGTTTCCTTCCTCTATATTTTAATCAATCTTCAATCTCAAAGTGATAATACGGGGGAGAGCTAAGACCAATATTTAAACGCCTAGATATAAGCATGTTATTAGATAT
Source organism: Trichoplusia ni (assembly GCF_003590095.1). Taxonomy (NCBI): domain Eukaryota; kingdom Metazoa; phylum Arthropoda; class Insecta; order Lepidoptera; family Noctuidae; genus Trichoplusia; species Trichoplusia ni. The sequence continues at coordinate 4,939,171 of NC_039498.1, forward strand.
TCCTTTCTGTTCTTATGTGAGGGAGAAGGCTTAGCCCACAAGGACAGTTCAAGGCTGAAATTAGGGGTTTATACGGGGGAGAGTTATGTCTAAAATTGGGACCTTTAAAGGCCCAGATATAAACATTTTATTCCATATTTCATCTTTTCCCTATATGGAACAAAAACAGCCCGCAAATGGGACTTTTCTAGGCCAAACTAACTCCTTCACGAATATAAACTACTGGGCAGTATTTGACATACATTGAACGAACAAAACACACATGCGTTAGACTTAGCAACTAGTCTTAGCGTTCTCTAATTTGCATTATTACTATACATGACCTCACGCAACGTACGCTATACCTAGGTTTAGGTCTATACCTAGATACCTAGGCCCTAACTCCAAGGAAAAACGTGACACATATGCCGTTCGGTTTTTCTAAAAACGGATGAGTGTTCAATATAAATTAAGTTAGAATGTGTGTTCGATGCTTTTTTGATTTTTGTTTGTTTGTGTTTCGATTTGTTTTTCTTGTATTTTGGGACTATAATCTCTTTTGTAAAAATTTAAGGAAAATTTCAAGTTTTTATTATTTGTTTTTTTGGGCTATCTACATATAAATTAAGCTTTTCAAGCATCCAGTATATTGGTACCATATTCTTTGATAATTAATATGGTACCACAAAAATCTGAAAAGATTATGTTTATTTCGACCAATTTAACTAGAAAGAAAGCAAACATCAAATAGTGAAAGTTTTTTAACAAGACATAATAGTTAGTTATCTATTCAAATCTGTTATTTAGTTAATTATTTACCATGAATTTTAGTAAATTAATTGATTTACTTACTGCGTTATAGGTATAGAAAGCATAATAATTAAACAAGTTAAATCTTCAGATAATTATTATATTTGCATCTCTTATATGTATGCTTTTACTTTATAAAAGTTATTAAAAAGTTTATCAAGAATTTACAGAAACTTTACTCTCATAACTAATCATTTCCGTGTTATTGAGTTGTAGATTGATTTCATCAATGCATAAATGTTTTAGTATACATATAATTCTACTTGTACTTGTGAATATCACCGATCTTTTCTCAATATAATGACGCACTTGCACAGAGTTGTCATCGGCAAAACAATTTTGAAAACTTACAGTTACTGGAATTTAAAACCTCATTTGACCATCAACAGCTGAGGAAATGGTCTGTCAAAAGTTTAAAAATATTGCTTAACCATGATGAGTAAATGTGTCTATATTAAGAAAGGCTCAGGAGGAAACTTCGCAAGGAAACTCCTGTCCATAACAAATTAACCGGTTTTATTGTTATATAACAATATTATCCTGAGCAGCTGACAAAAACAAGGAAAGATTATGAAAATATTATTATTTGTTACCATGGTCCTTGGTTGGAGGGCAAAGGCCCTTCATTTAGCCTTCCAATATGTCATTATGTGATACATATATACTTGAGATATAATTAATTTTATGTTTAATTGAAAAACACCTAACAAAAAAGGTTAAGAATCCGCTGTGCTGTACCTGCATTTTGGAGAATAAAAAACCTGAAAAAATACGACGTCAAAATTGGTTGTGCAAACTATAATGCATAGAATTAAACAAAATAAATAAATGCACCTACATTGGTAGAGGTCTATGAGTATTTTAAACAGCTCATTGAAAGTTGTAATAATATAATAAGGTTTTAAGCATCTGTACGCATCTGAAATCTAGTCAGTATAATGCGGTCAACGGCTAGATAAGTTAATGCAGATATTCCTAACATTCCGTAACAAAAACATATTTCTTGGTATAAAATCATAGAAATAACTTAAATTGTAAAGATTGGCAGACCAACCAACATGATAAGTTGACTGCCAAGTTACATAAACAAACTTAAATTATCCGGTTAAGTAGTTAAACCTGCACTCAAGCTAACTTCAGAAAACATGTATCCCAGTTATATTTTTTAAAGCGCTAACGCTGATTCAATCCGTCAAATGTATTGAAATGACAATTTGAAGTCACGTCACTTGTTAACGAGCAATGACATTACCTTGCGTATAAAGTTTTCTATTCATTTTTCTTTTCAAGAAAAAGAATCATCATCTTATTAGTCTCTTAAAACCCATAACAACTATCATAATAAGTTAATAAAATACAAGATTGAAATATCGCAATGCACTCTTAAAATTGCTACAATTTATATCGATTGCACAAAATATCTAAATCGAGTAGTCGATTTCTCTTTATTTATTGGTTTGATATTGTAACGTATAATGATTTTGTGGCTGATACGTGTCACTTGTTTTTTAGTTGGTTGCAACTGTTTCGGTATTGGGAAAGAGGAAACCTTTTATCGTGTTAAAGGAATATGTAATCACCACGCTTGTTGACAAGGGTTGATGATTCCAGGTTCCAAATTCACAGCCGCAGTCATGCCGAGCATGTAGAAGGGATCCGTGGCTCTGGCTCAGGCAGTTGAAGGGGCCCGGGGTATTTTTGGGAGAGTCCGACATATCCCCACGCCGTACCCTTAGCGGTGGTTGAAGTCATAATCTTTTCACCTCGGAAAGAAAGATTCCAAAGTCTGTATCCAGGTCTTTTTTTACCTTCCGTCACTGGACTCTCGAAATAAAACAGCATATACTTTTACAAAGTTACCTTAGTAGCATGCATAAACGTTTTGAAACCGCAAATACAAATCTAGTTATCAACACGACTCATTGAGTTAAAACGACATTATACAAATACATAAATTAAAATCTCTAACATCTTTAGATAACGAAAAAATCTTACTTCCTCTTAATTGTTATACATCATTGCAGTACTACATTCCACTTTTGAGAGTTACACCTTTTAAGATCAAGAACTCAATTCAAAGCCCAAAGATTTACAACCAACAATCATACATAATATTGACTCCAAGAAACACAAACACAAACTGTTTAACATGCAAAACTGTCGCTTATAATTTGCTGAGAAATAATTTGAAATGTCTCGAGCTAAGGCTCGGACTATTTGTATTTAAGTGACATAACTGGAAATACCTTTACATTCATTATGGATAGACGAAACTAGGTGTATCTGTTTGCTCATAAACTTGGTTAAGATTTTGGCGATTTTTTTGGACAGGGGGATTTTTTGGGCAATTATAATTTCTCCAAATAGACATTTCTATAAAAGGTTCAAGGAAATCATTACAGACTTCTTCCCTTTTCCCAGACTAAAGTATTCCACAGCTGGACTTAGTCTTTCCTATCTCCTTCCAGGATTCCCTATCCTGTACCTCGTCAAACCATTCTTCAGGACCACTTTCCATATAAAATACATATAGTGGATGAAATAAGACTAAAAACCGACCCTAACAAAACTCATTATAAGGCTCAAAAGAAGAAACTACATCTCCAGTACCTCAGTTCAAAAAGACAGATAAAGAAACGGTGCAACACTCCTCTCAAATATTTCAGTTTGCCCCTTTCACTTTCACTCCTAACCAACAATATGTAGATTGAGTCATATAATCCTTATTGAGAATAAGAAGTTAAAAATTTTCATTCACAGCCAAAAAATATCTGTGATTGACATGTTTTGATGGTTATTTTCTTGCTGCACCGAGGCTAATTTGAAGTCTTCTGTACCCCATTAATGAATTATAATGAAATTCTATCGGGTCTAAGGAAGGCAGGATATGACGTTTACCGAACTAAAACAACCGGATGTTTTTCCTATTTCCCTTTTAACATGCATCGAAAACAACTCGTGCTTACTTTGCTGAGCGATATCTCTATAACTTGGCTTTATTGGGAAAATATAGTTCAAAATCGGTTTAGTAGATTCTGAGATTACTCAATGTCACAAACTCACGAACTTTTCCTCTTTATAAAATTACTTTATTTTGATGTTACTGATATTATTATCCTAAAATCAAAAATGTCCTTATAAGTCGAAAGACTTCGCAATATAGGTATTGTAAGTCACGGACGTAAAAATTAGGTAACGTTATCAAAAAGAGAACTCCTTATTTTCCTTAAAACAACACTTTAGAATTTTTGTCACGAAATTTTATAATTCTGTTTACTATTACTATGACTAGGAGTCTACTGACTCACTTATTAGAATGTACATATGCACTATATGTTGATAGCACACACACACACACACACAATATGTGCGTGTTAAAACCTGATGCATATGTTAGGCATTTTACAAACGAACAATTTTGCCGTCACTGTTAACTGAGCATAGCTAATTACGTGATTATGATAATTAGGCAATTTAATCAAATTTTAATGATTTATCTGTCATATTAATACTGGCTTCAAGGCTTTTGCAAAACAACGACCAAGTCGCAGGCATAAGTTAGTCTTCATACACATCAGCTTTCTTGAAAAATACGGAAATTAAACTGAAATATTAATATTAAAAAAACCCGTCAATTATTATTTTCAACCGTGCATAAACAGAAAAAAGTCTTTTTGATTTATTTAGCCCACTGCATCCCACTGCTGGGCAAAGGCCTCCCCCAAATCTTTCCACGAATGTTTCTTGTTATAATGACAAAATAAATAAATCATCTGTGAAAATTCAACCCGATGACAGACGGATGGACAGACAGATTGTTAGTTATATAATTAATTAATTTTACATAAACAATTGTATATTGATCGTTTGTAAATATCCTTAAATGCGTTATCGTAGTATCTGTTTCCCACGTAATAGCTAAACATATACATATAGAATATGTATGTCTGTACGTATGTATTGTAGTAGGTCAGGTTTTGCAACGGGTTGTAGAATTTTTGTTATTCGTAGTAAAAATGGTGATAGTTTTTTACGTAACATGGTTTTCTAATATTGCATGCTTTTTATTGAGATTTTTGTTATGTAAGATGCTTTTATATTTAGATTTTTATGCTTTCATTGATTTCTAGTTATTAATCAATGTAATAAAATTTTATTTAAACGAATGTTGGTTATTTTTTTGATGTAACTTTCTTGCTGATAGCAAAACTTTGACAAATGTTTCAAGGACAAAGAGACTTTTGTTCAAGATCAGTTGTATTTGTTCTGTTAATATAATCCCAAACTGGGCAAAGGCTTTTCCATAAACAGACACTTTTATAATTAAGTGAATGCTTTACTCTTAAATTGTCCATTCAGAAAACAGATACAATTTGTTCCAACATATTTTTTAGAATTTATATTCTATCCAATAGACCTAGAAATATCCAGATTTTTAACCCATCAGATAAAAGTTTATTCTTCCTAATAAATAAAATCAAAAGTTTATCCAATAAACATAGTCGGTCAACGAATCTTCAGCCTTCGAACTAAGATGCATTTTCCGGTTCATTCTACTATCATTTTCCCTGACTTGAATGTCGGTGTGTCTAGATCTAAATATACAACACACAGGCTAATAATAATAACATTTAAAATTATACCATAGAACACACCCAGTCCAGTTGATACAAGTGACGTTTTAAAGATGATATAGATCTCGCTATTGTGATAAAAGATGTATTTTTGACGTCACGTGACTTTTTACTTGTCACTCCTAGAAAAATTGATTTGATTAGTATTAATATGAGCAATGAATCCTGTTCAAAGAAAGAGGTTGGATAGGCAGTCGCTCTGAAAAATTGCTGGTTTGTCCTGATGATGATGAGAGTACATGAAAGTCTTCATTTTGTTATAGAAAAGGGAATTATATGATGAGATTTTAGTTCTTAGTTTAAGTTCTGTTTAAAACCATCATGAGACTAAATAAAAACCAAGTTTTCGTTTTCAAGGTCATGCTATAGATTTATGATTAAATGATATAAAAAACATTCCTTTTAATGTGTAAAAGGTTTTACCAAGAACTAAAAAGTTTCACGTCAAAACAACAAGAAAAAAAAGTTTATGGGACTTTTAATTTTATAGTTAAACTCCTTTCTAAAAAAAACAAACGCTGGCTTACAATAATACCTATATTTTAATTTATAAGTTCAAGAATTTGGGCTTGGTTCAATCCGATGAGTCACAACAGTATATACGTCTTTATAGTTATCTATCTTACTTAGCAGTTGTATGTCATTATATAGGAGAAAATGGTATTCCCCGGTGTACCAAAACAGTTTTATCGAAATGTCAATTGGAGCTCTGAACTTTTGACATAAGGTACATAAAAATTGGATGAACAGAAAAATAAGAGGGTTATGTGATCTACTTTTGTCACTTTTCGGTCTAAAATACACTGTTTTACTAGCTTATAATGATGTCTGCTGAGTCTGTAGAAAGGTTTTCTCATATTTGTTAATTTTAAATTAAGATACGATGTAGTTTTCATGAAATTTATATTTTTGCGAAAATTTTACGAGTAAAGCAAATAGTTTCTCGAAAAACATTAAAAAACAACTCTAAAAATATTCGCGAAACTCTAATTAAGCCATCAAAGGCAGTCCGCATTAATCCATTTCATTTGCTAAAAAAAAAAACGTATAAAAAGTAAAACCGGGCTGTCAAAGAATTTCCCTTTTCAGGCAGTTTTTAAAAAAAGTACTTCCATAGCCCGCATTCCTTTAAAGATTAGGCCGCTCACATACACCGACCCACGTGTAGACATCACGTGTGTATACGTGTTGTGTGCAGCTGTGTGGGTAACACACACAAGCGAAGCGTAGTGATGTAACGTTGACGCCTGGCAGACATTTTTTATGGGCTCTGACGCAACTTTTTTTTATAACGTAGCTAAGGCCGGTGTTGTATTCTGCTGTTAGTTGGTTTTAGTTCCGTATTTATTTATTTACCATTAATTCACAAACATCGTATTATGAGGGCATTATCAATTTATACTTGTTAAAGATTGTAGTTTTTCGCAAAATAAATTTTCAAAAAATTCTGTCATTTTCTAGAGATACCTACTGTGAAAACTAAAAAAATACATTTTTACTAATAACAATTTTTCTTGTTACAGGTAAGTTTCCCAACTTAAACACCAAAGAAAAAATGGATTACGACACCAACTACCGTGGTTTGTATAAACATAAATAAATCAATAACAATTTACATAATATTAAAATGGCGAGCATAGAATATCACGCAGTGTGTACCGAACCTTACGATGCACGTACAATACATACAAACAACATATAACTGTAAAGCAAGGCTACTCACACATACGCAACAAGGACAGGTCAATGCACTCCGTTGCCTTGCACGAGCATACCGGCAATATACAACGTCGCTGTTGCGCAAGAGAGACAGATATACCCCGCAACGTTCCGCTTTTCAAACGGGGCTCTCTTGGCGTGCGACAAAGATGACGCCATACTGCCGGAAAGGGATAGCTATATAAATATTATGACTGTTATTTCACTTCCTTTGCTGTGATGCAATAGCAATTTTACAGTAAAGCATCTATTTCGAGACAAAGATTCATTTATTTTTAGTATTTCGTAATTTATTAATTACTTTTAGGAGTTAATAATGTAGGTGTGTCTCTATTATCCAAAAATGTTCAAAACTTGTTTTCAAAGTATTGAAATACATTTACGTAAATATTGACATTCTGTGGTATATTTTTGGCGCCAAACAATTGAAGACGTCTTGAATGAATACCTTAGTCATTCGTTCTATTTATAAAACGTTCAAAATGTGCGTTTAACAGAATGGGGTCGATAAAACCTCGCATTTTACGAGTGTTATAATATTTATGACAGCGCCATCTAGCATCGGGTAGCGACAGCTTTTTATTGGTGATTTATTGCCTATCACTGTGTCCTCATTTTCGGTCAATTCTCGTAACGAGCGAATCATAACCAGAATATTTGAGCTACATGAACATTCCGTTACTAAAAACTCTAAAGTTTATCCTCCTGTTTCAAGGAAAATCGATTAAAAAAGCCATAACGCAAACTACGCGTGCCCTAGTTTCGCTTCTATGGAAATATAGTCTTTTGTGGTGTTTTCAACCTACTCCGCAGTACATTTGAAAAAATCGCTGGGCCTAAGGAACGTGCCAAACCGTGTGTCATTGAACCCCTTTAAAAAGCTGCCGTGGTCGTTGAGACGACTACAAAAACGAACCTTAACGACTGCAGCATAGCGTAGAAAACTGCACTTCATAATTCTGAAAGAAGAGTCCATTTTGAAAAGTCTATACCGACACTTACGCTCTTTCGTTCAAAATTCAAAAATGTAAAGACGCACACACACTAACACACGGACGTACTACAGACGCACGAATGTTTACCACGTACGTGTATAAAGAAAGTATGTGTGAGCTTTCTCTGTGTTGCGTTACACAACGTAGCGCTCTCTCTTTCCAGCACGTACGAAACATCGTTCCTTCTCACTCTAGCCGACTGTTATGTAATAACGGTGGTTGAGATTTAGACGCGTAACATTTTTTTTCTTAAACCGCTATGTTTTAGATTTTTAATCTGTCATTTTTTATCTTATTAAATAATTATGAATTTAAATTTTAATTGTAGTATAATTATCTCACTCTTACAAGATTCTAATTAGACAAAACTGTGGTATTAAATTTTATAGTTTGCTTTACATTTCGGTATTAAATTCGTGCTTTTTGTATTGAAAATGTATGTGAAGCGATGCGATAGGCTTATAAATAAACTGAACATGCTGTCAAATTGTATGCACTTCACCCACACACATGCGTCTAAAGAGGTTATGTGTGTGGCGCTGGCTGGCAGCGCTGTATTCATTTCCTAGTTGCTCCCTCAATGGCCCGCTTGCAACAGTCTCGGTGTAAGCGGGTCTTTACCAATTCGGCGCGAAATATCCGTCGAGAAAACGCCATTTAAAAAAAAAGAAAAAGTGTCGAAAGTCGATAAGTGCTTGTGTTATCTGTGGTGTGAGTGACAGTGAATTTAGGCTGTATGGAATGATCAGTGCCTAGGTTTGATTTTTTTTAAGCGTTGACACAACTCGGTTTGGCGGCAATTTAATTTTTAATAAGATAGTTTTTACGTCATTTTTATAAAGTTAAAATTTATAATGAAGTTTTAATTGCGTTTTTAAGTGGCGTTGTTTTGCATGTGAAATTTTAGTATCGTTAACGGTTAATATAACTGTGTTGTCTGCTACAGAGTTAATTTAACTTTTTTAATTGAAGCTTTGTTATGCGATAGTGCAGTTTTAAATTAGACATTTTGTAACTTCCTAATAATGACAAGTTTTGTAATTATTATGATGGACGGTTGCTTTGTTAGTGCTTCATTATGAATTTAATAGGAATATAAACAGTTAAATATTAAAGTAAATTACATAAGGGCATTATGTATTGAGATTCAAATAACTATTCTTCTTAAAAATGAAACTAAATCTTTTAATTCCGTGGCAACTATTTTTATTTAAATTTTTTCTTGAGATTTTTTTATTTAAGTTATAATAAAAAATTCATTCATTTATCATTGAATGAATATTTTTAACTTTAAGTTATTTTAAATCGGAAAGCCATAAATGGATAAAGAGAATTTCAGTGTATTTTGTGATCGAAGAAAAACGTTTGTTTACTCACAATAAGCTATAACAATGTAGCTTAAATTCTTCATAGCATAATGATTTGATATTCCTGGTAACATCAAAAATATTTAGCCTGCTTACTTTAAACAAATTTTAAGTTAGTTATTTCATCAAATCTTGACTTTCATTGGCGAGTATTTTATAACCATTAGGTAATACTCACAAAATACGTGGCTTTTTGCAGGTGAAAGAATTTTCTAAATCTATTGAATAGATCCTCCGAAGTCATTAACAGTCTTATTAAGCATTTATTGTTGTTTCTTCCTTCAAATTTTTGAACAATAACTTACAATTAATATACTTTTGACACATCTAAGACGTATACCTAGATATATGTAGTTTTAAAAGCCAGCAAAAAGCTTTCTTTCTCATATATTATGATGTTAAAACCTTAGTTCTTTAAAGTTGCTTAAAAATATTAAAATAGACACTACACTTATTATTTAAACAATATGTGCCACAGTAAATATTTTACAACAATAATAGTTAAAATTATATGCGTTCGATAGAATTATCTTTCTATCGTGGTTTGTGACTGATAGTGGCAATAGGCTCGCCCCCAACTAAATGAAACTTGTAGTTGCATATCTGTATGTATAACAAAATAATGTGTTATTTTTTTGTATACCTATCACTAAGGAAGAATTAACTAGTTTTAATAACTACAGTATCAACAGAAAAGAGAGAGAACAGTGTCAAATTAAAGAAATAGTATTTATTCCAAATGGCTCAATTTAAGAATAAATATTGACGTAAAGACTAGCTGTTGCCCGCGGGCCCGCTCGCTACAAATCGAAAATATCCTACGGGAACATAAAAACAAACTCCCTCTTATGTGTTAATCCTATTCATAAACTATTTGTGTACCAAGTTTCGTCAAAAACAATTCAGTTGTGTTTGGGTAAAAGAGGACCAAATCATAAAAAACTTTCGCGTTTATAATATTAGTAGGATGTAAATACTATTTTACATTATCAGCATGAGTTAAAAAAGCTCTTGAATTATTTGCATATTGTATTTAGTTATTTTCTTAATAAATTCAATACCAGCTTATAGCAGTCCTACAGTTGAACCAAAGCTGTGTCTGACCAATAAAAATCTATCCAAAACTTACAATTTTATTAAAATAGCGATTTCAATAATCCTTAATGGGCCATAGCTTTTACATAAACGAACCTCCTTCTATCTTTATAAATCCGAACTGCAATACCCAATCCATTCTCTCGCGGCCATTTGAGGACATTAAAGCTATTTATTTGGAGGTTATCTCCTACCTTAGCCATTTATAAGATACCCTGACTGGTTGGGGATTTGATGCTAAATAAATAAAAGGGGTAGAATAGTGGTGGGTCTGTCGGATTTCCAAGTCATATGTCGTAGGATCGAATAACGGCAAAAATGTTTTTCGAATTCATGTAATAATTATTTGCTTAAAATGGTGATAGAAAAGCATTGTGGAACTGGCACACCTCAGATTTTTTGGAGGGGGTGTTACGGCTCATCTCCTGCCTTTGGGAGGCTTAATAACTCTGACACCAGGTTTAATGTCAACTATACCAAAAGACAAAGAAGTTCAGTAAAAGGAAAACATATTAAAGTCGATTTTACACGTGTTTGTAGTCGGTATATTTAGGGCTATCAATTCTAAAAACTTTAGTAAAACTAACACAATGAATTGATTGTGGTTCTATCGCTTTATCAGTTTCATTTTCAATGAAATAACAAGAACTATGTTACTAGAAAAGTCTGATACGATCGCCCTGTCACGTGACTTCCCATGCTAGCATGCCAGCGTGACAGATCAGGAAATAAGTGACACGACAACACTTTAACCCCAGCAACAAAAGTCTTCCAGAATAAACTATCAGGTTGCGAGGGGAACCACTTTAAATACACCCCTCTCTATCGCACTTGTGGTGTTACAATGGAGGGAGGGAGACGGGGATAGTTAAATTGTCGAAAGATAATGGATGACCTATTTTCAGGCCACGTGGCGCTTGGTGTGGCATCTTGCAATATCCTTGTTGTTTGAATATTATTTCGAAAGGGGATCGTATAAAGAGCTTCATTTGAAGGGGGCTACTTATTATTTGCAATACACTATTGTATTCGAGTTAAAAGAAATACTTAACTAAGTTTCGGTAGCGAAGAAGCAGTTAAAGTAATAAAAATACAATTAAAATCATTATCTTTGAAGAAAATTGTTGAATATAAAGTCTAAGAAAAAGACTCTGAATTCGCCTTAATAAAAATCATACAATTTAGCTAATTCACTATTTTATCTTTAACTAAATAAATAAATAATGCAATTTAGCTAATTCACCATTTAAAACATTTTGTCGTTACTGACATAATGATGACTAATTCTTATTAAAACGGGATTCTAAATGTTTCGCAATGAACAATACCATTGATTGTGAGAAATTTATATTCACGCAAAAACTGTTTTATTACAACGTATTCAATATTAACCCTTTACACAACTGAAACGAAAAACTACACTTTTACAAGCATGTATAATGATAGAATTAATGAAGGCATTTAAACCTATTTTCTTAAATCTTCAATTTAAATGTTTTATTTGCCATTAGACGGCGTTTAAAACGCAAGCTTTTGCCAGAGATATCTCTATGAAATAACAAAAAAAAAGAATTGTCTTTACACATAACCTAAAAAATGTCGATTAGAAAAGACAACTCTTAAAACAATGTGTACTATCGCGAAAGCGAGACAGACAGATACTTTCGCATTTATGATATTAGTAATCAACCACAACAATCGGAAACAAACGGTTAAAATATGACCTCAAACTTGCTACATGTAGGTCAGACGCAGGTCACAGCCTGACACGTTTTGGGCTAACTCTCGAACGGCCCTAATCTGACCTTCGTGACCTTGGGACTCAGGTTCAATCGCTTCGGGTCAAAGTTGAACTTCTGCCCCAGTTTCTGTAAACTGAATTATCGAAGGATGCAGGATGGACAATTAGTGAGGAAGTGTTTGTTTTATTTTTAACTTTATTATTTGTTTTACTTTAATAGTTTTTATCGTAAGATGTTTTGAGTAGGTAGAGTGAATATTGTTTTTCTGTGTACTATGACGAAATTAAATGACTTGTAGTTTTGTCAAATTTCGAAAGATGTTTTTTTTTTCAAATGAATTTTATATCATCTTTTTTGGTACAGTATAGCCCACAGCTGGGCATAACTCTGCCTTTGTATGCTATTCTAGTGTATTTATCCAATTTAATAAAATTCTTCAAATGTACATGTTTTTACTAAGCAGCCAACAAATAGCCAAGTTAAATAATATAAGACTAAAAATTTCTCTTGAATTTTTCCACATACACCATTATTTATTCATCGTTTAGTGCTGCGATCCCAGCATACAAAACACACAATTACTAGACATTTCTCAATTACACCGATTACGCAATACTGACTGCGACATAATACTTTCATGAATTCATTTTAAAAAATATGACTTTAATTTAATTAATTGTTGAGTAAAAATGTATTTTTTGTTGTGGTACTCTTGTGGGTCGTAAATTGGGGATGTAATGGCCAGTAGTGTTATTTTAACCGACTGTGGCAAAAGGGTATTATTATTAATGTAAGGTAACTATTAAGTTTAAAAGGGAGAAATATCATATTAAAAAATTGTCATAATAACATAAAAAAACTCTAAAGTTTTATTTGAATATAATATCTCAAAAATAAATTAACTTTATCCATTTTGAGTAAAAATAACGTCAAAACAATGATTGATGATGTAACGTCACTTCTTGAATCTTAGACATTTTACAATCACTCATTGATAAAAGAACACATCATGTTGCTACCCTGATTAAAGATTACAATAATTATAAAAAAAATACAACGAACTACTGTTCCATATTTTAAACTTCTAAAAGTTCGAAAAATGAAATCAAGTTTTTCTTAATTCTTATTTCAAATTGCTGTTCCTTTCATAAACTTTGATAATAGAACTCACTTCTTCCTTTGAATATGGTGACGTCATCGCATAATGGCGGATTTAAGCATTTTTCTCAAAGAGCCCGTATTCAAGTCTACTGCCTAACCTTGGTGAGCGCTTAGATTTTGCGGTGGGGAGCTATTACGAGTACGCAAAGCGAACGTACGTTAAGTAACAAACTTGAATGCGATTTCATAACGCGTAATACTCGGCGCATAACTTACGAACACGTTTTATTCCGTATTTATTAATATTTTAACGAAATACACTTCAATTAGAGCGAGTTTACGAGCTGTGTTTTCGTTCGTAAAAATAAAAGCCGTCTCTGCAACGCCATCTAGTGACGGGTAGTCCAACAAAACCGAAAAAGCTCATCTCTTGAACTATTCGTTTAGATAATAAATATGCACATATCAATAAATTACGCAAAACGTGCATAATATGTTATTTATAATAATTAAGTGACATAATAGTGGACTTGATTACATTTAGTTACGCAACTCGATACGAGATGGCGTTGCTTCCTTCGTTACACCACGCCGGGTCGCTGACCGGGCGCCTTATGTCATAATATTTTTTATCACTACTAGTTGCATTACTGCCATAATCGTGCGCTGACCGATTGCAATTTATTGTTTTTTTATTTACTTCAAGAACACAATGATGGAACTAATGAATGTTGCCGTAGCACAATAAATAAAATTACGCCTATTTAATTGGTCGAACGTGCATACAGCTTCTTTTAAAGAAGAAATCATTTCCAGATTACTGTTTAATTAATATACCTACGATAATGTTGTACACGGTTACTAATTTTATATGAAGAACTAATAATGTATTTAGAACACTTATTCACCGTTCAAAAAGCGACTTATAACAATATTACCAAGTCATTTATATATTAACTTCTTAAAACTAACAGAATGTAAAAAACGTTGTCTATATGACAAAATCATTATTCAAAAGAATACTAGATATCTGACGATTAAATACACCTCAACAAATAATAAATTAATCTTTATAAAATTTTAGTTTCGAGACAATTTTGATAAAATATTTAATCTGCCAATCGCCATAGATAGATGTAGTATTTGACGTCAGTTCTTTGAATCGTTGATTGAAAAGTCCAAATTTAAAGATAAATTGTTGATTATTTTTGTTGTTAAGTTAACTATAAGTATTGTAATAGATTTATAAATATACGCGTCATGTTTTATATGAAACAGGCTACCACTGAAAAGATAATCATGTTTCTGTTTTATCACCCGACGTCAAAAAGGTGGGGGTTCTCAATTCATCTGTATTTACTTCTCGATTCGCTATTTTTACGACTAATATAGTATTTTGCGGAGTCAATGTAGAGTTTATGTTAACCTCACAAATAACGAGACTTTTAATTGATAAAAGTATCACGAAAATCAGTTCAGTTGATGTTGAGATTACCGCATACAACAGCACAGACACTCAAACTATATTTCTTTCTATATTTGTACTAGTAGTTGCCCGCGGTTCCGCCCGCTACAAACCGAAAATGATTAAACGGGAACGTGCAAACGGAATAAAAACAACATCCTATGTTAATCCTGTATACCATGTTTCGTCTAAATCCGTTCAGTGTTTTTTTGCGTGAAAGAGGAACAAACATCCATACATACAAACTTTCGCGTTTATAATATTAATAGGATAATAAGATATAAAATAATATATTAAATACTAGCGGTCGGTCGATACGCCCCCGTGGTATATCGCTATAAAGCATAACCCTAATAACCATAATAACCATATGTTAATAACTGCCCTATCTAATCCCCCCAAAAACATGTTTGCAAAGTTTCAAGGTTTGGTGAAAGAGCGTGACGAACAAACTTACATTCTCATTTATAAAGTTAGGGATAATTTATTATTATATATTATTTTTTGTTTAATAATAATTGATAAATATACTGTATTTTAAAAGACGTCTAAAGAGCTCTTGTTGCCACGCCCACATAATTGACAGCTAACATTTTTTGCTGTCATAAAGTTATGTATGACACATCAATATACGCTGAGCCATTGGTCAGGGGTTGTAAACATTTTGTAGCCAGTGAATATGTAACTAAATTGATTGGAAGTTTGTTATCATTCATTTGTGTATTGGAATCAGGTGAAATTGTTGTCAATTTTTTTATTAAATTTAATGAATGCTTATTGTCAAATACATTGGTGATTTAGACAAAAATATCATGATGAGACCAAATTTTTTATTGTCAATACATTTTCATTGCTTGAGTTTCTCATGAAAAATATTTTGTAGAATTAATAAATTCGAGTTTAAACAATTGACTGTTTTAATGTAATGCAATCTTTTAACTATTAACTTATATCTATTTGCCATAGCTTACTCTTAAAAAGGTCAACAATCTTACTACCATACAATTTTAGCGCACAACCAAAGGTTGACAATCCCTGCTATAAATAATTTACAACATGATAAATTACACTTCTATGCGTTATTAATGATATTTTAAAGATGCCCAGCGGTGGGATGCCCAGCGGTGGGATGCCCTCAAGTGCTTTTAACAACACTTATGTTATTTATTCAATTAAACTTTTTCATTGGATAACCAGTCACAAGAGATTAAACTCAGTTTTGTTATAACCAACCTTAGTGCTTTGTAATAAGGACTATATTACAATAGTTTATGCTGTATAGTTTTTATAACACTTCTTAAGTTTTTTATTGAAATTGTTTATAATTTTGCCTTTATATAGAATTTTTTTTGATATTAAGGCAAAGAGATGTTTCTAGATAGCATTGTTTTAAAATCATCTGTAACCCATTTTGTAACGTCTGTGTAAACATTGTGGAATTCAAATCAAAATTCATTCATTCAGTTCAAAATGTGAATATGAATTTATTACGAAGATTATGATGATAAGTGATTTTAGTAAGATTGATTTTAAGAAGTTTTTAATTTAGTTAAAATTAACTGTTATTTGTTTTTCCCTATCTATCTTTATCTTTTGAAATAACATAATAACACCACTCTGTAAATATCCCACAGCTTTGCAAAGGTCTTTACCCATATAGAGAAATGAGTACCATAATATAATATTGTATATATATGCATAAAGAAAACACAAAGCAACATAATTCTGTATGTTCATCATTTCGTCATTGATATCAAACAAAAAATCGCACAACAATCGGATATAACGATGATTGCAATAAAAATACACATTTATCCTCAA
The DNA here is from genome assembly GCF_003590095.1 of Trichoplusia ni. Lineage (NCBI taxonomy): Eukaryota > Metazoa > Arthropoda > Insecta > Lepidoptera > Noctuidae > Trichoplusia > Trichoplusia ni. The sequence goes on from NC_039498.1 coordinate 4,955,899, forward strand.
CGATTGTATGAAAAAATAAATCGCCCATGCGTCATACAAGTCCATGCAGGCCTTGTAATGCAAAGATAAGCAGGCAACCGGGGTCATTCAACTCAGTTTGGCAGTATGAACTTTAGTTCTCCTACTTGTCAACAGATGGCGCTGTGAAGGATTCTTCACGAATTTTGTTTTCCTAAAATTGTTTATTGAGTCGTTCTAGATCATTCGGATTAGTGTTACATAGGTATAGTGTCAGTGAACCAGGTATTTGAGTTATTTAAAGCGAGTCTAGCATGACGTCAGCAATAGTTTGTTTTTATTACATTATGTTTATTTGCGTGTGTTGAATGGCTTATTTCTATAGAATATTTAATCATTTAGATTATGTACTATTTAAAATAAGTCCTTATAAGGGCTATACAGGTTACAGTGTAATTTGATACTCACATACCGTAATTTGTTTATTCCCGAATAAGGAAACGGGACTATGTTCAAAATACACGTTTTAAGTGCATTTCGTTGCACTCTTAAAAATGATAAATAAAGCAAGAGACTTAACAGCGACTCAAACCTGAGAGTCGTTCAATCTCACATTTGTCGCTTATTCATCATTTAAATACATTTAAAATAATATCTTCGAAACACCTCCGCTATAGTGACGTCACGCGTAATTCCAAACATTATCAACAATCGAATCTTTAAGATAACTAAAAGATTACACTTGTACCATTATCTCATACACACACAGACATTAAAAAACACAAGCACAATACACATTACCAAAAATAGTAGCCCAATCATCTTTGATAGGGCGTAATTTTGTCGTAGTTCATTAACCCATACGTTTGACCTTTAGTACGGCTATTCGATAAGAGATGGCGCTGTCCAGAGGTATTTCCCTTTAACGTCTGGAGTAGAGTGCGTTGCTCTTTAACTCAGGTTGTTGTGCCCAAACAAATTGTTTTGGTAAAAATGTTAAGCATATAAGTACTATTGTTATATATTACGTTTTTATCAGCGACGTGATGTCTCGTTTTCGATATAGTTTTATCTTTTGATTATGGATTTTATCGAGGTATTTGACCCCGGAAGTTTCTACAAAAGAATCTGAAACATATTTCGTTCAAACAGACTTTTTACTGAATTGTTTATTGTTTATGTTTATTACTAGCTTTTCATGTTAGTATTAATATATTTATACCAATTGACAACCATCTCACTCAGAAGAATAACTCCGCTCACTAAGAATAACTGCCGATGAAGGCACAGTAATATTCCACAATATTTTTCTTAAGACATCTTTATGGTCAAAATTTACTTCCTCCTATACAATTGGCCGTTGCCCTGGGCTGGTACAAGGGACTGACTGACTGATAAAAAAATACTTTTTATTGATCATGATTGATTGTAAAGAAGTTGATAAAAGCACTGCGCGATGTGTTGTGACTTCGATTCTGGCTTGGACAAATATTTTTGTGTTAGACAAATTTTTGTTTTCAATTTGGCTGTTTGGAAACAATATTTGTAAAAAGCCTTAGGAATTTATTATTTTTTAGTACAATAGACATATTTTTATATATTTTTTGAGATATTAAAATTAACATATAAATGCTTTTTAGACGTAATAAGGTCCCTGACCATCACAATCAATTTTGAGATGTAAACAACTTAAAGGAAAAGTTAATAAATCACCTTTTCCTGTACGATTCGATTATTGTTTAATTCCTAGAATTTCGTATTAATTGGAAGTCCAGTTATTTTTCTAGGTCAATGACATAGTTTTCGCGTTTGAGTCATTTCATCCCATGATTTGCTAAACAGGTACTTAGTTATAAGTTTTCAATTATGAATACGTGGTGACTTGGAAAAAGTTTTTTGAAATGTAAACCGAAAAAAAATTCACTCATTTTTAGTCTTCCGTACTAAGAGCTTAAAATAAACCGTATGAATAAGGCACTGCTGTCTTTCCCTCTGTCTGTAATAAGGTTGTATCTCTTGAACCGTGATAGCTTGGGATTATAGCGTAGGACAAGCTCTTGTGTGATCTACAAAGGCTTGTTCTGAGTCTGGATGTCTTTGTGCATGTGACTTGAATGTTTGTTAAATCCCCCGCGACACAAGAATTAAATTCTTTAATGCGCGATTGTTTTTTTTTTTTATAATATAGATTTAAATACACATTAAAGAAACTCACTTAACTAAGAATCATTTACATAAGGTAGTTAATCTAACTGCTTTTTTCTGATGTAATTGATTTAAATCTACATTTAACTAACAGTTACAAGCAAAGGGTTCAACTTTTGACCTAATTTTCAAGAGTGACGTCACGGAAACGTCATTAACGGTCAAAAATTGAAAGTGAAACACCTTTCTCACTATTTTTATGAAACGAAAGGTTTCACTTTATGGTAAAGTTTGTTTTGTTTCAAGCAATTGTGTGACTGTTAAGACGAAATATTTTTATGTATGGAGTATATTTTGGAAATCGACTAAAATTATTAATATTTATATCACGAAGAAGTAAAGTTTGTATCGTTTTAGTAATGAACAGATTTCGATAAATATTTGACCAATAGACAGCTATGCTATTTGTTGATGTCACAGACTATGTGGCAACAATAATAATCAGCCAACGGGCGATCAGTTAATATCGAAATATTCAGCAAAAGTGATAAAAATATCTATTAGTAAATGAAAGTGTGTATTGCAAATATATTTGTTACATCTTTACATTTCATCTACTAATATTATAAACGTGAAAGTTTGTGTTTATGTATGGATGTTGGTTCCTCTTTCACGCGAAAACCACTGAACGGATTTAGACGAAACTTGGTACACAGATAGCTTACAACCAGGATTAACACATAGGATAGTTTCTTACCAGGATTAACACATTGAATAGTTTTCTTGATTTTGTTCCTGTGGGATCATTTTCGATTCGTAGCGGGTACGGCCGCGGGCAACAGCTAGTAAACAAATAAAATACACAGATAGTACTAATTGTACAAATATAGAACCTACTTTCATTCACCAAAACCAAAGTTTTCCTCAAACATATTGCATGGCGTTATGAAATCATTTGTCATAAGTTGAATGACCGTCGCACGATGTTTTTGAACGTGAATCGAGTCACGTCAGACTCATATTTTGCGTCTATGATACATGGTAGTGACGGTGATCACAGGTTAAGCTTGACTTTGACTGGCCTGTTGGTCTAGTGGTGAGTGACCCTGACTGCTATACCGGAGGTCGTGGGTTCGATTCCCACCCAGAACAAATGTTTGTGTGATGAGCACGATCATTTGTTCTGTGTCTGGGTGTAATTTTGTCTATAATATGTATGTATTTAGAAATATATAAGTAAGTTTATCAGTTGTCTGGTTACCATAACACAAGCTCTGCTTAGCTTGGGATCAGATAACCGTGTGTGAGTTGTCCCCGGATATATTATACAGCTACACCTGATGCGGTCGGTCCATGGATGGGCACGTTAAATTGTGGGTCCTGGTTGTTACTCATACATCTTCGATAGTCGTTAATGTAGGCAAAAGCCAGAAAGTCTGACAACCAGTCTAACCAAAGGGTATCGTGTTTGCCAGGTAACTGGGTTGAGGAGGTCAGATAGGCAGTCGCTCCTTGTAAAACACTGGTACTAAGGTGCATCTGTTTAGACTGTAAGCCGACCGGAAAAGGCTATGATGATGATGATACATGGAAATCCTTTTAAGTACGATTGTGGGAATTGTTCAAGTGAGAAAGGGCTACACGGCGTCTCTTTTCCTCAATATTTAAGGCTTGAGCATAAATCTCTATATGACATTACATAATACTATGTTTCTCTTTATCAATACAAATATGAACATATATTTATTAATACAAAAACTTATCGTATATAAACAATATATTATTGTAAATAACATTCCTAATTACTCACGATACAGTAGGGAAACTGATCACTTAATATATATATAGTATTGTAATTATATAAATATAAAGACCTTTGCACTCAAAGCCACATAAGTCTACAACACCTGGCAATTTTAGTTTCCAAGTAACTACCGGAGTACAAGCAAGCATATAGAGGTTTGCAAAGCAACGTTGGAATAAATAATTTGCCACTTTAAGGTGCAAAGTAGCGATAGATAGGCATTACGGGAGCAATATTAAAAGATATATTCATTTGTCTCGTAAAATTTAAATTAATATTCACTTTTGGCACCAAGATTATTAAACTCTTCAAATTCACAATTAAACAACTTTTATTGTGAACACAAAACCATTTGTCAAGTTAATTGGCAGCAAAATTAATTAACACAGGCTGCCAGATAAAAGAAAAAAACACAAGTAACGGAAAAATTCAAATTCGAACGTCGAACATCAAAATATCATTCCAAATCACATTTGAAACAACAAAAATGGCGTCAACGCGGCCATCACAAAAAGAACACATTCAAATTCAAATTCCGAACACTAGCTCACGACCTTATTTAGGAGGTATTCCCTTCGAGACCTAAACAAATAAAAAAAGATGCAACACGCTTGATGACGTCACGCGATGATTAGTCCACACTATCACAGCATTCACAGCTGACGTAAGATGTTAATGTTTCTATCTCGCTTTAACATTATAAATAAGCGGGCAGCGACCGGTTCGACGACCTGCCAAAATTCGGAGGTCAACGAACGACCGGGAGGTGAACGATCGCAGCACTGGTGGAGTTTTTCGCAATTTTTTAGGTTTTTGCCGTTTTCACCCTGGGTGGGTGATTTCGGCCTATTTTAGGGAGGCAGGCGGTACAGATAATTTGTTTTCGTGTTTTTTTGGAGAATACTGAGGCGAAAAACTATATTTTTTGTTAACTAATTGTTCCTTTTACTTAAATACTGAAATTAACGTACAAAAATTAAATTAATATTAATTCGTTTAGCAAAAAAATAATTAAAACCCAGTATTCTACTATCCCCAAAAAAAACCACTTTCTTTACAACCTTTTTTTGACTTTAAACGAAAACCCTTTGTAATTAACATATTAGCATACCATTTTTGGACCCATCATGCGCTTGGACACATATCATATCGCTAAAATGTATCATCATCAGCAGGATGACGAGGCATTTCAAGAGGTTACCATTCTGTTAAGAATTTTTGAACAGGTCAATGACTTTATTTGCCTAGAGGCCTTAAGGGATAGATCCTGCCTTTGAAACATACAATAGAGTATTTGACTAAGGCCCGATTTTTCAATCGTCAGATAATTTTTTTCTAAGAAATAAATATGGCCGTTTGACATATTTTCTATGCAAAAGCTGTCAAAATGTCAAACATATTCGTCGATAATCGGCTCTAAATCTAATAATATTATAAATCTCTTTTGTCAAATATTGAATAAGTATTTTTCATTTTATAACATTCAAAAGTGAAGAAGATTAACAGCACTTAAGGTGACGAAATATAAAGTTGTGGTGGCTAGTAACATCACTTGCTATTACAAAGCGTACTGGTAAGTGACGTCACACATGATTTTAAATCACTGTATACCCTTAATTTTTTTAAGAGATGAATAAAATATATCTACGATAATCATTTTTTTTTTAAATTCTGTCTGGCGGACTATACAGTTTTTTTTGTTAAATAACCCTATTAAGATTTTAACATCTTGCGAAGATTGATAGAAAGTTATTAAAATCTTTTTGCATTTCTTAAATAATAATTTCATCTTCAATGGATATACAGGAATGGGAATAATATTAATGAAATACGTAATTTATTCACAAAAAAAAAAGATTTTAATATATTTAATTTATGAAATTGAAAAATCAAAGTCATCTGAAATGAAATTCTCATACATTTGAGTGATTTTACAATCTGTAGCGCATACGTATTTTGTCCATGGGGTTAATGCCCATGACTAGGCAAAGGCATGATATCATGCTAATAGATCCTAGACTTTGTACTTTATGGTTGATTACTAGACCATAGACAAAAATCTATGATGATCTCATGACTATCAGTAAGGACAAGCAACGTGTAGACTTAAATTCATTGCTTTATTGTCAATGGTTTTAAAACCTTTTAATTAAGACTAGCTGTTGCCCTCGGGACCATAAAATCGGGATAAAAACAGTAATACGTGGTAATCCTGGTTATAAACTATATGTATACCAAGTTTCGTTTAAATCCGTTCAGTGATTTTTGGCGTGAAAGAGGAACAAACATCCATACATACAAACTTTCGCATTTATGTATAATATTAGTAGAATTATGTCATACTAGCTTTTCGCCCGCGTCTATGTCGGTTATATCCCGTTTCCAAGAGAACTCTTCAAAAGTCCGGTATAAAAACTATCCTATGTTCTTTCTCAAGGTCAACTCTATCTCTGTACCAAATTTCATTAAAATCAGTTCAGTGGTTTAGACGTGAAAGATGGTTTTCATTTCATTCTCGGGATAACTTCATGGGAAGAGACCCGGTCCTTTTTAAAGGCGTGCACTGGGACACAGGTCCAACATGTAAAGGCCTTGTTGAGAACTTTAATATAAAATGTGACAGGGTATCTACCAGGGATCATTCACCCCCGCTCTATGGGAAAACATATTATGAAGAATCCAAAGATAATGCGGAACTATTTTATATTATGTCCGTCTGTCACCAGGCTGTATCACAGGAACCGTAATAGCTAGGCAGTTGAAATTATCACAGATAATGTATTACTATTGCTACAACAACAACTAATAAAAAACTGAAATCGAGGTTAAGCAACGGCTGTTGCGGTCATAAATGTGATGGGTATCCTTTTTACCTGCAATTTAGTTCTTCTTAAGGCTAATTGTACGAAACCCTGAGAGTTACGAGTCCGACTCGCGCTTGACTAGTTAAGGGTTCAAACTCGGTCATTAAACCACAGTTAAGTACATGGTATATGAAAATAACTCTATTTTAATGTATTTTTGTACATTACAAACAAATTGTGTATCATTGCCCTTTGGGTTAACGCACGGTGTCAACGCACGACCTTTGTGGAGCTTTTGGCCGGCCTTGTGCGGGTTCGAATCCTAGACTAGGGATGGTCGTAGGAAATTCCGGATATAGATACGAAAATCTAAAATATCCGAATATGGTTTGATGATGTTATATTGTATTATGGACTGATATTTAAAATACGCTAGTTTTTTAAGTGTTTAGATTAAGTTTAAAAACATAATACGGATAATTTCACTGTTTTTAGGAAGAGCTATAGAATTTAGATAGATAGATTGTAATTTTGAAAGGTAATTTATATAAAGAAGTACAGGATAGAAAATAATTATACTTAAACGAAACTGAAATTAAGCACCACGTTTCAAATCGTATTTAATATCGAATATAATTACATTTCGAAGAAGAAATTCCACCTAAAAACTTTTTTTCGGATATCCGATGTTTTTATTCCCATCCCTACAGTGACGTCACGAGGGTTGAGCTTAGGAGGTTGAACCCAGTTCAATGTAGGGGTTTACCGTGTTAGGGGCGTGGTGTGTTATTGTGCTAATGTTGGTTTTTGACCCCAAAGAGGAAGATTCGAATTCGTTGGTTCATTTTGTCGTTTTTCGATATTTTTGCAAGTTATATTAGACTCGGATTTCAATCTGTGTTTCGCTGAAACTAATTTGACTGATTACCCCCTCTATTTGATGACATTTATTTATTTGAAAAGACAGAGAGACAGAATACGGTTGGACAGAGTATGGTCACAGAGAGAACATGGTTCGATACTAATATCCAGTTACATCTCTTGTCAAGCCTGTGGTGAGATATGTCGCTCTCGTATCGGTAAGTTCAGTCATGAAAGGCATTGTATCACAGACACCACCACATAAGTCGTCTGCAGTAGATGAAAAGGTCGTTGATTGATTTATTTATTTAATTGAAAGAAACCATTACATACAATGACTGTAATTTTATCCTTTTTGTTCTAAATTAATAAATGCACATAATAAATCCAGCCTGAAAATTCTCCACTGGGTATAAGCTTCCTCCTATATAGGAAAGGATTGACATTGATCACCACGCTTGTTCACTGCGGTTAATTCAAGATTTCAACATCACGAAGTTACCTGGATTCCAAATATCCTGAATTCTTCATCAATTTTTCATCTTTACTACAGAAAAAAATATTGTATACTATCCTAGCGCAGAATCGTGAATCGCCAACCCTCAGCGAGCCAGCGTGGTGATCAATGCTCAAACCTTATTATATTACTAGCTGTTGCCCGCGACTTTGTCCACGTGGTTAAAATTTTCCCCGTTTTTTCCACATTTTCTATTGTATCTTCGCTCCTATTAGTCGCAGCGTGCTGTTATATAGCCTATAGCCTTCCTCGATGAATGGTCTATTCAAATCAAAAATATTTTTTCAATTCGGACCAATAGTTCCTGAGATTAGCGCGTTCAAACAAACAAACAAACAAACAAACTCTTCAGCTTTGTATATTAGTATAGATTACTAGACTACTAAATTCAATTTCCTAGTATTAGTAATTACTCCCTGACGTACTAATATTGAAACATGATGAAATATACAAAAAAAATCTATCCGTCACTGCGAATACCGGCTAGCGAAATGCTTTAAAGTATACGAGATAGGTCAGTACTATGCCTTGGGTTCAATGCCTGGCCGACGACCGCCGAACTTAGCCGAATATAGCCGAATCTATGTCACTTTTTATATAGTTTAGAATTTGCTTCGGGTTTTAAATTTAGATGATCGGCCATCTTTGTTTTGTTGCAAAAAGTTTACATCTTAAAGGGTAGGTTTTTGTTTTCGAATATGTATTTCAAATTTGATGTTTTTTTACTATTTATATTATATTTTTTTGGGATATAATAACTGCAAACGTATTTGAAATAAGATTTTTATATTTTGCGTATTTTTTGTTGAAATTTCTAGAAAAATAATGGCTGAAGTAACAGAAACACTTAAAAATATATATAAAAAAACCAGCCTTAAAGAATTTTACGTATGTATAGTTCAGATACATGTTAAGTGTCACAAGAGCTTATTAACATATAATTCCCTTAGGCATAGGATAGGCGTCTACGATACTTCAAAAAATAATTATGACGTCATTACTCATTTGAACTACTGAGAAAAGTCTAGCTATTAATTAGTTAAATTTCAAAATAATTATAATATAAAGTTACTAGCTGCTGCCCGCGACTTCGTCCGCGTGGTTAGAAGAAATTGCGACTATAACTTGAGATTTAAATTATCCTATCTCTCAAGTTGGATCGAACTGCACATGGGTGCGAGTTTTATTATAATCGGTTAAGTGGTTTAGGAGTCCATTGAGGACAAACATGAGATTTATATATATTAAGATTTAATTACAAACTTATCTAGCTTCTAACTACCAGTATCGACTGTCAAAGATGTGTCAATATCAACCCACAAACGTGTCTACCGAAACACGGAGGAACTCGTTAGGACACAGAAGGTCACCCATCCATGGACTGACCGTCTCAAGAGAAGCTTAACCTAAGACAGGCATTATTTTCAAAAATACTAAGTATAAATAAATAAATAATCTCTTTCGATCGTTCATCATTAACCGCCGTTGTTTCGTTGTTTTTCTGCCTCCCCGTCCCCCCCAGACCCAATACAGGGTAGTGACCTCAAACCTCATATACCTCTATAAACTTTATTCAAGCCCCTAATGTGTTAGGCAGTCGTTAAAACAGGGTAAACTAGGTCCACTAAGCTTTTCTTGTATGTATAATGTTCTACAACTTTTACACAACGCCATCTAGTCTCAAACTAAGCAAAGCTTGTATTATGAGTACTAGACAACTGATAAACTTACTTATATATTTCTAAATACATAAAAAAATAGATAATTTACACCCAGACACAGAACTTATGATCGTGCTCGTCACACAAACATCTGTCCTACGTTGGAATCGAACCCACGACCTCTGGTATAGCAGTCAGGGTCACTAGCCACTAGACCAATAGGCCTGAAGCTTTGGTCTTGGTGTCTTGGTGTCTTTGTTAATGTGATTTGAAAATTTCTCTCGTGAAAGAAGGATAAAATTCCTTAGACCGGGAATGGTTTTATCTAGAGAAAAAAAGTGAATAAACGCCTTTCTGTGGATATGCCGAGTTTCTAGTGTAATAGAGAATATGCTTGTTGATAAATGTATGGTTTTAATTTCATTCGATGATTCGAACCTACGACATTTGACTTAGCAATGAAATGATCAAACCACGAGGCTCTCACAGCCTTTACCTACCTAGGCCCTTATATGGTATAGAATATTTTTCGATTCGATCGATCATATTATATTCCGATCTAAATTATGATCTCATACATGTATTAGATGAGTCAGACAAATTTTAAATACTTCCATCACAAATATAACATCTTCAAATTGTTAAGAATGTGAAGTTTCCTACAATACTACTAATATTATAAAAGCAAAAGTTTGTATGCATGGATGTTTGTTCCTCTTTCACGCAAAAACCACTGAACGAATTTAGCTGAAACTTGGTACACAGATAGTTTATAACTAGGATTAAGACATAGGCTTGTTTTTATTCCGATTTTATGTTGCCGTGGGAACATTTTCGGTCATTTCTCGGGCAACTGATAGTACACATACCTAGTTATGTTTAAATAATTATTGTATGGACCTTAAAAGACACCAACGACCCCTTAATTTGTTTCAAAATTTCTTCTCAGGGTAGTCAGACTTGACTCAGGAAATGTCGACTTTATCAAGCTCAGACTTATAAAAGTAGTAATATAACCACTTCTTGCAGAATTGGCGATTTCTTTCATTCAGGAAATTCTAATATTTTGTATTGGCATCAAGTTTTCTAAATTAACTTGTTCTTGAGATTGAATGTCTTGACGAACAGACAGACCGAAGGACAATAAACTAACATAGTATAGTGTAAGAACACATACGCATATACATTCCTGGAACAATTATAATTAGTAATAAAATATTCTTTTGTTAAGTAAAGCGCGTTTCGAATCGTTTGATGACACATTTCTTTTTAATTTAGATGACGTCATTAGGTTTAATGACAGGTGCTTTTGGCGCCAACATTTTCATCCAAAACAAAAAAAAATACAGAAAAAATCGTGGTTATTTTCATTATTGTCAATGGTATCGCCAAAATTCTTCGCAACATTTTTTTTTTAATTTTCACCATATTTTATCAAAAAGCAAAAACAAATTACATATAATAAAAACACCTTTAAGTATATTAAAATAAAAGATACATCTTTCTACATCCATATAACACACCTGCTAAGCCCACAATGCGCGTGAGTGTATCAACTCACATACGTACCTACGTACGAGTACCATCATGGCGGGCTGTGTGTCTGTGTGTGTGGGGTTCAGCGACCCGGCTGCGCAGTGGGCCAGCCGTTGAACCACCACGTGGGCTGCTATGGAACCGGCTCTTATCGCTCCGAGTTCATTTCCCGGTCGCATATTTGTGATTTTTTCGAGTTTTTTTTTTCGTTGTTTCTATGGTAATTTTTATCTATGAGAGTCTTTCTTGTATCATCTCTCTCATAATCAAAAAAAAAACGTCTGTAATTATACAACTATTGGTCATTTCTTTGATTTTTTGGGCAGAACTAAAAAAGTCTACAAATAAACAAGAAACAAGCCTTGATAATCACGCTTGCTCCAAATTTGAATAAATTAAATTTATATAATGCAGTTATAAATAAAAACACGGAAACCCATTCTCCTGATACTAACAAAAATAAACGATTCGATTTTCAAATTCTGACCGATCGCTTTTAAATTTAAAACTTATTCTATTCTAAATTTTTAAATTGTATTCCTTATTAACGGTTATATTGCATAAAACGTTACCAACAACTTTTAAAGTAGATATTATAGCAGTTGTGGGAAAGAGAGGCTGTTTTATACCATGTAGAGCGCTGTTTCGCTTGCACAATTGTAATAATATTATATAAGTTGGTAGTAGGCCCCTTATATCAAGTTTTACTGGTAGGAACCTCCTTGGTACTCTTGCTTGACCCCTGCAATCCTCAGGGAAACCTGATTTTCATCGTATATACTGACTTTGCTTCCTATTTATTCGCTATACTGGTGTTACCTGTGACTTTGTCCGATATATGAACTTAGTTATATTATGTGAAAATACGTAAAGAAGACATTTTTTATGTTTGCCTTTTGATTAATGGTTTAATTAAAAAAATAGTTGCTAAAATTGTTATGCAGATCTTTCAGAGTTTTATTTAACAAAACGTTACATTTAAATACAGCTTAGACAATAACTGCTGAACCTATATGATTAATTGAACTTTAACACACGGATAGCCGAGTGTTTTAGGTCACCACGCCAAATCCATTGTGAGCGATTGCGACGTGTCGCAGATTCGATCCCATGTTCTGAAACATCCCGTAACATAGTAATGAAAAATATCAGTGTTGTAGTCGTTCAAATCTCCGAAAATGTAACACCGATTTAAATAAGGCTTTTACTGACAGATAGTTAGGGATATAATATTTCAATTTAATGTAAATATAATCTTTAAATGTAATACAAACAGCCCAGTAACAGGGTACAGCTATCATCTCAAAATATCAACTTAGCGTGAATTCCTTCTTAAACTATCCATTACTTATTTTACACTACAAAAGATACAGCATGAGACTTAACAGCGTCTTAAAATTAAGTGACGTTTAAGTTCTTCATAAGATAAAACAGGATATAATATTTAGATAAAGAGTTTTAAGGTGTGTCCAATTTGTGATATTTTTGGAATGACAGATTGATTTTTTTATCATATTTACGTATGCTATGTCATATTCACAATGTAGATACAAAAGTTTTGAGTAATATCTGATAAGTTGCGAATGGAAATTTTAAATAATGTTATCATTAACTTGAGCCTAAAATTACCCACAACTGGGCAAAGATTCCCCACTCTTTTCAAGCAATGCGGTATATTGACTATTTACCCGATAACTTTATAATTTACACAACATGATAGTTATAAACTTTAGTGAAAACAAATAATCTCCTCCTTTTGCAAAGTCGGTTAAATACACGGAAGACTGCAATTAGATCAAACTAAATACATAGCTTCACAGTAATGCTAAACAAAGTCTGGATCTAGAATTCTAGACAGATGAAAGTGCAATACTCCGAATGTAAGCTTTACAGTTTATTGACGTTACACGTAACAGAACATGATACGGTTTAATTTAACTGAAGAACAACTAACTACAGCTAAATCATAAAATATAATAGGATTGATCATATGTCTAAATAAAAAAGAATAAAGGCCGAAAAGAAAAAAAATACAATCAAAAGAAGCTGTTTACAAAAAAAACCATTCGAATTTAGAATTAGCAAAGCATTTATTTTTAAATAATGTAATAAAACGTATGTCTAAAGCAATCTAACTGGCTGATAAAAAAAGAATAGCTTCTGTAGTTCCATATTCAAATTTGAAATTTATGCAAAATGTTCGGTATTTGATTTGTAATGGAATCACATGACATTCTCTAACCGGGTCAGTTTTGTTAGTATTTCAATGTTAGGTTAGGATTTACATAAAAAAAAAAACTTTTTTTTTCAAATATTAGATACTTGTGTTTGATGTCTGTGCCCTGAATAGCTGAGTTGTTATGACGATTGACGACTTAGGTATATTTGTTGACGAATTTATGTCTACAGCAACGAAAGTTGTTCAATGACCTTTATAGATTAGTCATTATAATGAAAATGATTATTCAAACAAACATTCGGTTGGTACTTTAGTAGTATTATAGATAAACCAAGTAACAATACTAGAACATATTTAATTTATTTAGAACGGTTAATTAAATAACGTTATTATAAAACAGGCCAGTAAGAAAAATGAACACTGAAAAAGAAAAATGTCAAAGTAATTCAAAATCCGAACAGGAGTCTTCCAAATTCAAAACCTCAAACGCCAACTCGAAATTCGAAAAGAACGGCAACAAAATTCAAATTGTGACCAATAGATTTAGCGAATGCATTGCTCGGCACAACGGCTAGACGAGTGGGCATTGAACTCGTTATTTCGGGGTTCGTTGCCCGCGAGCGACGAACCAAAGTAATCGTAGCGATAACGCGATATTGATTGGCGATTTGTAAGATTGAAATTTCGGCTGGAAAAGGCGGATGTCCGCTTTTCCTGCATATTTTCCATTAAACTTAATTATTTTTATAGTTAAAAGTAATAAACTAAAACTCTTTTGAAAACTACTTCTATTAACGTGCAAAAAAACGTTAATTTTTAACATACAATATTATGACGTAATAACATGCACAATGTTGCAATAATAGGAGAAATAAATTGGTGCGATAATATTTGAAAATGGAATATGCGACCCTGAAAAACCGTTACGAAATTTTAACTGGATGGCGTTCTATTCTATTTTTGAAATGGTCTCTATGCTGTTCACTTTTTAGGTTACGAGTGGTTAAAGATTAGGTTAAAGGATTGATTTATTTAGTTTTAGCGTAGTTTTGTTATATTTTCTTATTTAAAAGGGTTAAGGGTTAAGGGTTAATATTTCATGACTAATTAAGGAAGTATAATTTATTAGGCAACCTACTTAGGCCTAAAACAAGAGTTCATACACCCAACCTAAGCTTTATATTAAAAAGTCAATATAAATCATATTTATACCCTTAATGACCTAAAATATCTGGGGTTCAAACATGACGGCATAGGGGTCAATAAGTTGGTACAGTCAACCACAGAAGTCCTGTATCAATAGCACCGACATAACCAACCTTATGTGGTGAAAAATAAAGGCGTTATTAATAAATGAATTTTGACAGGAGTTGTGTTGCTGACTATTCGGTTCACAGTTCATTGGACGAACTCGAAGTGACACGAAATTTGAAATTCTTATGTTCGATTTACGAATTTGATTGTCGTTCGGTTCCCGGCAAAATAAGCCACGCCCTCTTCCTCTTTAGGGCCAAGGAATCGTGGATTATGCCAATAGGTTGATTAGCTGTCTTAGCAATTGTTTTTTTTTAAGATTTCTTTTAAACGTCTCATTCTCGGTAAATGTCAAACTATGAGGAAACGATGTTTGTTTTGGCTCTTGTATTGTGTGGTCAAGTAATTAGTAATTTATTAGTTTTTTTTTACTGTAGTACATTATGTAACAAAACTATGCTTAATAATGTTTTTGAGTATTATATGTTCAGCTATAGGAACAAAATAATCTTAATTTGTTGAGACGCTGTGTAACTGCGTGAACAACGTTCAGATATTAAAATACATAATATAACAGAGTATCTATTCTGTAATTATAATCCCACATAAATTATTGTCATTCATATTTCAATTGCAGTACATTAAGAACGCCATTTAAAAAAAAAGTGCCCGTCACATCCGCAATTCCAAATTCAAAAATGGAAAACTGTAAATGCGTTTTACGAAAAAGAAAAGAATTTCAAATCAACCAATTTCCGAATTTAGTTAAATAAGAATTTTAGATTTTGGGCCAGATTTAGTTCGTTCGATGAACTGTGACCTGTGAATGAACTGCGAATGAACTTTACAAGTTTTGTGAATGAAGGAATTTGCCGCTACTATATGAAAATGGAATTCCATTGATATAATGACACATAAATCACGTCACGTATTTGGAAACCAAGATTAAGGGGAAAAATCTGCAAAAGAGGCTTAAAAAGTGTTTACCACTATTTCCTTGTCTAAATTTATTAGAAACCCAATAATTATTTAACGTAAAATGTCAGGAATCTAAACTTTATAGATATGTATAGATATTTAAAATGCTAGGCTGATGTTTCAAAAACTATTTTGTACTCGAACACCGAGTAGGTAAAACCCATGGCTCTCAGAGAACTCAATATGAAGGTCAATAATTTACAAATCCGGTAGTTTTCAAAAAGGTTTCGGTATTCTGCCATCACTCTCTTGAATGTATAAGGTAGCAACAAATTTTCAATCTTTTGAACAGAATCTTATGTTTTGGAAGTCAGTCTTTTAAAGGATATTGGAAGTCAATAAAGAATTAAACCAAGTCTTAAAAGTTCAACTTTAAGTTCTAAAGTAAGTATAGCACCTCTTTAGTTCGAAAACTATTTCTTAATTTTCCGTTTATTTGAATTCAAATATGTACATTCTAAAGTTCCATTTACAAATGAGCGTTCCAAAAACTTCATTGACTTCAATTAGAATTCGTTCTTTAGTTCCAGTTTTAAATTTGAATTTCGTAATTTAAATTCTTGTTTGTTTTCTTCGGTTATCGTTTAATTGGGACTATTTCGAAGCGAATTTTGTTTGTTTTTATATATATATATATATATTCTATTAAGCCACTTATCTATACGCCAGTTTTCCCAGCTGTGGGCTCAAGACCACACCGACAAAACACGTGGTTCAAAATCAATAGGTCGTTAGCCTGTGAGTCAGAGTGGGACGGCGATTCGTGACGTCACACTCTCCGTCTCTTTCCCTCGCAAGGTCGGCGGCATCCTCTAAGGGTTATTTACTTTTCTTTTTTTTTGGGGTTCGCTATTTTTCTTCCGACTTTATGGCTATATATTTCTATGATCTATGGTTGGTTAAATAGGTTACTGTTGTGTTGTTTTTGATACAGTTCGTTGATAAGAATAGATCTATATTTGGATGTCACTTGATTAATGGTTTAAGTGAGAGTAAAATATAATGCGATGTGGATGGGAATGTTTAATCATTATTAACTGTTCGTTTTTCAAATTGCCGTTTGACTTTGGCTTTTTGTTCTGTTTTTGAATTGAGTTTGTGTTCTTAATTTGAATTAGTTAAATAACCGTTATGCTTTCTTATATAATTAATTAGTTTGTAATTAATCCAATGAGGATAGAAGTTATTTTTTCTTATTCTGCCTAATCGAAAGTAGACTGAATCTTAAACTTAGTCTAAATTCGATTTAGAACACTACAGCAATATATCACGTATCTATCTACCTTTAATCTCTTATCTATATTATAACATTTTCTATACGTTATTTTATTAAAATAAATACACGTCATAATTATGTTAAACCATATTAATCATAAAATAAACATTAACATAACTTACAAACAATTTAAACTAAGAACTAACAACAGAACCGTTACAAACCATTCTTAATTCGAAACAAAAAACGAGCGCTTAAACAAAGAATTCTTAATTCGAAATTGTTCTTTATTCAAATGTAATTATGACACGTAATAATTTAAAAGGAAAATATAAACAAAGCTTCGGTGCTAAAATTGCCTACATTATTATTTGTGGTTGACAACACATTTTTCCTGGGTCAATGAACTCTTAACAGAAGTTGTCAGGTATTGTTTTTATTAAACCTAGGTTTATAAATATAAAATTGAATTGATACAGCTGATTGTTAGTCATGATTTGAATTTGTAGGAAGTTTACTAAAACTTCCTTTTGCAAATTATTAATAAAAAGAGTAACATCTTTAAAAGTTTTTTTAGCAAATTTGAAGTAATAGATAAATTCTCTTTTTTTTTGCAAAACAATGTCGCCATTAATTATGCAGTTTTCTTTTAATATCCGCTTAATTAAATTTTCAACGATTCAAGTAAGTCACTAAGAAGAAAACAATAAGACCTTCTTATTCGAATTAAATAAAAGAAAAAAAAAAGAACTCAAATATTTGAAAATTCAAATTTGAACTGCGAAAAAAAAAAATTCGCCAGGAAAGAAGGCGACGTAATATCGCTCAGTGATTCCACATTCAAAACTAGAGTTCAACAACATTTCACCGAAATCTACTTTGTTTGGGTCCCCGGGTCAATGAACCAGTGTGACGCCCGCGAGCCTGTGTGCGCGCGCCGCTATATCCGCACACGACACCGACGCACGCACACATGCAAACACACTTGTGCCCCGTTGTACTGATGGGCAATTTTGCCTCTTAATTACACAGTTATTACACACGTTTCCTTTAAAACCATACTCAATTTCGAAGGTACTTACATACTAATTGACGTGTCACGGAGAATTTTCCCTTAAAGTAGGTTTTCCAAGGAGATTCCTACCCATAGTAGACGCGCCGGGGCGACTGAACTATCGCTATGAGCTAAGTTGATTATTCGGTCGGAGTGAAAAAATATATAATTTTTTCGTGAGCCTGGCCGAAGATTCGTCAATGCGTCAGTCACGATCGGACCGCCCTGCCGTCAACATCTCTGGACTTGCCAGTTGCCGCCGCGTAGCCGAGTTGTGAACAACCATAGTACAAATTAATAACGTACAAATTTTTTCAGTAGTGAGGTGAACAAGTATTGTTATTTTACCACAAACAAGTGACAGTGCCTTTCAGTGCAGTGACGACAATTTAATTTCAATTTGGAATGAACGTAGTGGCGACTAACTTCTAAATTTAAAATTTAAATTTGTGTTCCACGTAAATTCGGATAACGGATTTTAGATAATTGAGCTGTACTGTTCGGTTACCTAAAATCTATTTTAAATAAAAACAAATTGGCATTTTTTTAAATTCATTCGATTAAATATTTTAAATTCAAATAAATTCTTCTTTCTGCTTTGGTTTTCTCTTTGCAGA